>NW_004567118.1:27366745-27436940 GCF_000260355.1 Condylura cristata | reverse complement strand
GAGTCAGATGACTCCTCCCGCCCTGATCTGTCTGAGTTCATCTGCTAGGACTGTGTAACAAATCCAAGGACTGTGCAGCTTGAACAACAGACATTTATTGCTCCCTTGCAAAGCCTGGGAAATTTGAGCTCAATGTACCAGCATAGTGGGGTTCTGGTGAGGCCCCCTCCCTGTCCTGTAGCTAGCTACCTTCTTACTATAGCCTCACAGGAGGGGAGGGAGAGTAAGTGGGGACACAGCATCCCAAAACTCTAGTCTCTTTTTTTATGGGCACCAAGCCTACCACAGTAACACCCCCTCCAAACCTGGTTACCTCCAAAGGTAACTGTGGGCTAGGTCATCAACACATGAATTTGTGGGGTGGGAGAGTCACAAGCGTCCAGTCCTTAATGACAATTAAATCTTCAAGATAATGTCTGAACCTCCTATGCCAAAAACTTGGAGAATTTGAGGCTGCAGGAGACACAGGAAGTGACCATAGCCTGCAATTCAAATTTGGTTAATGTCTTTGGATCTACTTGAAGTTGCGTGGTGACATGTGGCAAGTCTGTTTTCTCTGGTTTAGGTTTCCTTGCCAATAACACAGTGGGTGGACTAAATACCATCCTAGGTCTTTTTAGTTCTCACAGTCTGCTATTCTGCAAGGTGTGGGATTTTCTAAATTTCAACTAGTTGTGCCTGGCCCATCAGGCTGGGTGGAAGAGGGAGGCGGTTTTGGTCAACCAGCTACTAAGTACATTTCCTTGTGTTTCCTCCCAGCCTTCCCGGTTCTATTTGTTGTACCCTGGGTTATTGTTCGTTTCCAGCTGGAGAACACAGGGTATGTAATTTATCTGTTTTTACACTTCCATGAACCAGCAATCTCCAGATATCCCCAAATATAAGGAGATACAATAGTTTTTTCAAAGAGAATATGCTCTTTGACCCTTAGAATATCTCTTCCATTTATCTCATCTCTTGACCATTTAGAATATACTTAAGAATGTAGAGAAAATAACCAAAGATATGTTCTATGGTAATTTATTAATTTAGTTACAAATCTCAATAGCATCACACTAGCACAAATTAGCACAATAATTAGTAGCGTCAGTTACTGTGTGGATATAGTGTGGATACATTGTGGATATAGGTACATGAAATGTGGTTATGTCATCACTCATAGTGTGAAAAAAATGAAGTGGGTAAAGGAGACCAACAGGTATAAGCTTCCAACTAAAAATAATATTATAAGGATGTGGTCAGTGTACAGCATGGTGACTATAGGTAACATTGCTAGAGAAAGGTCATAAAACTTCTCATCACAAGAAAAAAAATGTAAATATGTGAGGTGATGGGTGTTAACTAGACTTATTATGGTTATCATTTCACAATGTATGCACACACATAGAATCATATTTATACATGTTCATATACATACATCAGTTTATACATATAAATTGACATACATACAATCATTAACAAAACCAATATACAGTTCTATGTTAATTATATCTCAGTTAAAAAACAAAATATGACAGTTTTTCCATATACATTTTTATATCATTGTTTTTTGGTTTTTATTTTTTAAATTATTTTTAATTTATTTTTTAATTCTCCATTTTCTGTCACACATTTAAATTATATATGTGTTTATTTAGCTAATGGATCCAAAGAACAGATTTTAGTACAATTTCACACTGTGAAGCAGCTTCAAGGGATACCTTGAAGACACTGGTAGTGAGACTCAGGAAGAAGAGCTGTGCACTAAAATAGAGAGAAATCCTTCATTTCTCAGAGAAATCACAGTACCGGCTTCAAGATATGTGTAACTTCTGCAGAGTCAGTGAACAATTTGCTCTTCTTAGTGACCTATAGAGTAATATTATTAACATGTTTGAGAAATAAAACCTAAAATCTTTGGAACTCCCCCCCCAAAACTGAATATTCATAAATATGGGAGTCGTTCAGCACATTGTGGCGCACTTATATTGTGGAATATTATGAGACTACTGGAAAAACAAGTTCTATATCACTTGGCTTTTAGAGTTTGAATCTGAATGTCATGTTAATTCTGTTGCTGAATACTGTATATCACTTGATATCATTTTCCCTCCAAAACAATGACCAAAAATAATCCCCTAATTAGGAACTTAATGTTTATATGAACATATAGAAAGTTTCACACTGAGATATTAGCATTGAAGAGCTCCTTAATGGTAAGAGCACCTTAATGGTAAATAAAGGTTGCTAATCCTCTTATGCTCTCCCACCCCACCCCCCAGGAGAATAATTGTGGAAGTCAGTCTTGAGTATGAGCATTCTAATTCCAGAGGGCACAGGGTCTTCACATTCAACCTTATCTCAATTTTAAATCTTCCCTGCCTGCTCTTTGCCATAGGTGCTGGAGAAACAACAAGAATATGATGATCTGGTGGATCATTCGAGGACCCATAATGTTTTGTGTGTCGGTAAGGAGCACCCCACCCACGCTAGAGCCTCTCTGAACTAGGCAGCTTTAGAGGAGCCTGCCCCTCTCTCTTGCCCCTCCCACCAAATTATCTGGCTCAAAATGAGCCTGGGCCAGACTCTTTGGGAAGCTGCATTGTGAGTAGGATCTATTGAATAAGAAGAAACAGGTTAGAAACATCTTTTTTTGTACAGGGTTACATTACACACTGTCTTCTCTCTGTTTCTTCGAACTATGGAAAGAAACCTGTCATCAGCTCAGTGGCATCGCATTGAGCAGCTGTAAAGTGTACAAGCCCTGGGGACACAGGCGCCTTCTCTCTTGGATAAGCTCTTGGATAGGGTTTATTGGTTTGTATTTTAACACTGTTAACAACAAGGAGGTGAACCTAAAGGAACTGCTATTAGATAAGGGAAACACAATCAATATTAACCCAAAGCTGCTATGGACGTTAGTCAGGCAATAGCCACTCTTCTGACCTCGTCCCTGTTTAGGTCTCCTGCCTTACCAGGTACCCTCGGACTTTCTGCCTCTCCACATTTCCCAGACATTTCTTTACTCTGATATTCCTCTCCTCTGAAGAGTTACAGTGGAACTTTCCCCATACCCTGAATTTCCCCACTTCAGTTAAACTTCCCTTTGCTACATTATGTCTGTTTTCCATGATGAAAGTCAGATGATAGGCAATTGTTGAATTCTTCATTGTTGTAAAGATGAACGAATGAATGAGAGTATTGAAGAATTCCCTCCCACTTCTCCCAGTCATCATTCCTTTTCTTGTATCTAGTGTGTACAGCAGGGCTCTTGCGGGTGGAGTGTTTTAACCCAAAGGTGTAGCTCTCAGGGTAGGCATTTCAAGCCACAGGATAGGCAAGAGGAAGAGGGGCTTACGTAGAGGAGTTTAGGGGTACATGAGGCATACTCCTGCACATGTACCATGTTGGAAATCACCTCTGTTAACTTGTAGGCCCAGATCTAAGCACAGATGCTGTGATTCAGAGAACTATCACCAAGAGAAGTACATCTGATAATGCTTTCTGTGCCATTTAGGACATGTCTGGGGGACCTGAGTGGCCCCAGTCTAGTCACAGAATCCAAAAGGCATTAAGCTAGTTTCTTGACAAATGTCCTACTTGTGTGCAAATGAGGAAGAGCATCATCCAAATATGATTGCTGATGAGAATCCTTGTGATCACAACTAGTCTTACATTCTGGGGTGCTGAAGTCCCACCTCCAAGTGGCCCATTGGTTGTTGCACATTTTTTCTTGTCTGGTCTGTGGAAGACACAAAGAACAGAGACTCAGCATGGTCCTCATCACAACCCTTCATTTCCTAGGAGATAGTCCTGGTTGAGATTAATTTGCTGAAATATGTGCCTCTTCCCTGTTAGGCTTACATGGTAAGAACAGAGTGGGAGTTCAACAAATCACTAAGCAAAGGACACTGTGTGTGTGTGTGTGTGTGTGTGTGTGTGTGTGTGTGTATGTGATGAAATATAAATATCCCATTAGAAGAGATACATTCCTTGGTTCCATTTAGTTTGTATTTAACTATTCTTTAACTGGGAATTACCATCGTTCTTGTTGGCTTGTGGATTAGATAAATAGCCACTTGCCTTAAATTCTAGTCTAAACTCGTTGGGTATTGATTCTCCTGAAACCAATAAGGCAAGTAATAACAGGCACATGTTGGATTCTGCAGCTTGTGTTTCAATATGTAGTTAATGGGTTTTTGTTTCTAGACGGCAAGTACTGGGCTGATCAATACCTGCAGAGACTTTATTCCATAAATTGTCACCTAATCGTCTTCTCTTTTGGCTTTCTCCAAACCCTCTTCCAGCCCTACAAATACATGTGAGGAAATAAGATCTCTATTCTGCATCCCTTGTCAATGACTGCTGTATTAGTGTGTTTCCCTGTAAGGCAAGCCTCTTGAATGTGTCTACACTGGCTGTGTGCCCTCTTGATATTTTTTCCACAGAACAAAGCATTAGAATCTGGTTTGTGCCCCCACCTGGGAACTGCAGCGTCTCCTAGTGAGCTCCTTATTCCTAAATGCAGTCTTATTTGCCGAAATTCATTTAAATCTCCTGAAAATTCTTCTTATCATGAGCTTCCAGCATCCCACTCCCTTTGTGGTTTTCTCCACAAAAGGCAGCTATGGCTACCTGTTGTCTTGCTCTTTGGTGTCTCCAGTTCTTCCACCTTTCCCTTTGTTACAAGGTGATCCTCTTAGCCTTCTCTACTCCTAGACTAAAAAGCACCCCTTCCCCCGGGTGATAGATATCAGCTACTCCAATGGTTCCAGGATCTAGCTGGGAGCTCAAAAGCTCAGACAGAAATATCTAACTGCCTTGGAACATCGCTTGTGTCCAAAGCTACTGAAATTCTCCCTCTTCTCCCCAAATAGCTGTTCCTTCTCAAAGCAGTCTCTAGTGAATGGCACTCAATTCTGGGGTCATCTCTGACTTCAAATCTAACTAGTAATAAAATAAAAATGTCTAAATTTCTAATCCATCACCTCCTATCCATCACTGATACACTGGACTGTGGTGTAACATTACCTATCTGCCTTCTCCCAAACTGTCTGCCAACTGACCTCATCTTTTCCGGTCTTACCTTCATCCAAACTAGTCTCCACAGTGCTGTTAAAGTCATCTTTCTGATATGCAGAATGCAAATTTGACCAGGTCACTTAACTAGTGAAAATTCACCACTGACCCTTCATTGCTTTCAGAAGACAACTAAAATCCCTCAGTGTAACTGTGAAAGGTCCTGTAGGAAATGGCTTTCTGCAGTCTCAGTTCTCACAAAACTTGTTCTCATTCTTCAAGGCCTTCCCACATTCAAGTACTTGTTCTACCTATCCAGGAGGTTCATAGTCTCTTGGGGAGTTCCTGTGAAGATGTTGGCCAGGGCTGCAGCCATCTGGGGCTGGAGGATGGCTGTGTGGTGGCTCACACACAGGGCTGGCAAGTGGCCAATGTTGGTAGGAGGACTCAATTCCCTACTGGTCTCTCCATAGGCTGCTTGAATGTCCTCACAGTATGGTGACTGGTTTTCCCCAGAGTTAGCACTGGTGTTGGGGGTGGGGTGAAGATGGAAGATGGAAAATATCCATTTAAGGACTTAGCCTCAGAAATCATATAGCATTACTTCCACCATATTTTTGTCATCTGATGCCAAGTAATTAAGTCTAGCTCACATTCCAGAGGGATGGGACAATTAGATGCTGTCATTTGAAGAGAAACATTTTGAGGAACTTATGGGCAAATTAAAAAATTCCTACTGAGTTTGGCATTGAAGGGCAAAATTTTTCCAGTCCTTCAAAATTATGGAAAGCAGATAGGGAGGGGAGGAGAATGCCTGTTTTCCAGTGAATGTTGTGGCAGGAACAGGACCTCGAGTTAGATTCCAGAAGGATGAGAGTTCTTTAGAGTAGGCCTGGAGTTCTTTATAGAAGGCAGGCAGGTGACACTTGTTTAAGAAATGAAAGGTTGTAGTCAGCTGGGCTTAATGATCAACTCAGTCCCTTGTTAGCGCTGAAGTCTTGGAAATTATACTTGTATCTCTTTTGACTTGTCACATGGCATAAAGTTGTATGGCTTCTTCTGCAGGTTGTTGTGAGGATTAAATAAAATGAAGTATGGAAAGTTAGCCCAATGCCTGGCATTGCTAAGTATTCAATAAATGTTAGCTAAATAATCATATTAATGTAAATGTCCATTTGTCATTCTCAGTTAGCTGGAGTGGTGTCTTCCCGAGACAGGAGAATAAATGATTTTTCAAGAGCCTTTTAAGACTTCAGACTTTCAGTTAGAGGGCATGAGAATTACTGCAAGTGCTGATGACCTGACCACTGGCCACCGATCTGCACGAATGAGGATGAGCTGACAGGACCCAGGTGACCTTGGAATTTATAGACATATGGGCCCATCACTTACTTACCCATGTCTGTTTTCTCTTTTTAAAGGTCAATTTCTTCCTCTTCATGAAAATCCTCAAGCTTCTCATTTCCAAGCTCAAAGCTCATCAAATGTGCTTCAGAGATTACAGATACAGGTGAGTGGCTTGAGGTCAGTACCCAGTGGTTCCAGATCAGTTGACTTCTTCTGGCTCTTCTGGCACATCCTCTGAGGAGGACAATGAGTTGCTTGAATCATATTAATGTAATGTGTTTATCTCGTAGGGTAAGAGTGTCAGGGAAAACCCCTCTGAGAAAGGTGTTATAGGGTCATAGAGGGGTTTTTGCCAGCGATGGGGACCTTCTGCCCTGCTGAAAAGGAAGTGAGTGGGTGGTATTCAGGAACATACACATGTCCCCAGTAGGGAATTATCGAAATGCCCCTAAGGGTGGGTGGTAAATGTGGAATGACAAAAGTCAAATGAAGGGAAGTTCAACAGGGATCTCTCTTTGGGAAGGATTTGTGGCAGCAGAATTAAAGACATAGTCATAACTCACAAGGGAGTGTTGGGGGACCCTGAGACCTTAAGAAATAATATTTTGGGGGTCCAAGGCAATACATCCTTCACACAGTCACCTTTTCTTTGTGACTTGCCTTGGCTATGCCCCTTCTTCTGTTTTCCACAGTGACAGTAGGTCAAATCATAGTTTTTTTTTTTCCGAGATCTACATTGCTGTAAATGCTAATGAGTGCATGAGTGAAGGAGCGAATGAGCCTTAAAAGTCCCCTCCCTTCTTTTCTGGTCTTTGTTTTAATGGGACTTGTGCATTTAGCAGGGCCCTGGGGTAGGGAGTCATTTAACCCAAAAGAGCAGTTCTAAGGATGGGGATTTTGGTCCACACGGCAGCCTGACGCTGCCCTAAGACCCGAATGGCGCCTGGCCTGGGTGCATCAGGATGGTAGTTTCCCCCCATATTTGGAGAACATTTAAGGAGTGCTCACAGTGTGCCTGGGCCAAGAGGTAAATGCAGCACGGCCTTCGATGGGGAGCGCACATGCTCCCTTGCTGAAGACCAGATGGCATGGCACCTGAGTCAGGAGGACCAGGCTGACCAGAACCCTGGACTTGAGGATTGGCCTTGGCAAATCTCTTGACCTCCATGGGCCTATTTTCTGCTGTGTACAATGTGGATGTCACACCTGGCCCCTCTTGTTGTAGGGATTAAAGGAGGTCATAGATGTGGGTTCCCAGTTATTCTGCTATCCCCAGATAGCCTGCTGTTCTGACTGGTATTTGCTCAGATCTCAAATCCTATCTACCTACAGCCTTCCCTCCAGGGGGTCCAGAAGGAAAAACACACATGACTCTGGATTGGGCAAATATATACTGTTGTTGGCCCAGCTATTTTGCAAATGCTGCTAGCTCTGGGCCACTGTGGCCTGGACCACACAGAGACTTGCTGCCTCCCAGCACCTCTGCCCGAGCCTCCAGGTGGCCGTCAGACACTTGGCGCCTTTGCTAAGCTCAGTCTCTCACCACTCTCTTGGTGGAGGCCCAAGGCTAAGAGCAGAGCTGCTTGGCCTATGCTCTAGGCACCCATGAAGGGAGGGCAGTTCTCCCACTGAGCAGGCACAGGGGATTCAAAGCACCCTGGGAACAAAAGCCCAGGATACAGAAACAGGCAGCAGACAAATGTTAAGGCACCACAGATAGAGAACTTAATCCCTTTGTTTTGTGACCCCAAAGCCCACCCAGTATCAAAAGTCTTTCCTGTCCTTCAGACCCACAGTGACCCCTACATAGCTTTACATCCTGGCTGTACATACCATCACCTGACAGCTAGCCAAACAGAATCTGCGAGCCTCTCCTCTGGGGACTCTGACTTAGTGAATGGGGGACAGGGGGTGGCCCCTCCCTCCTCCCCCCCCCCCCCCCCGCAGACTTCCTACGGAGAGTCCAACCAGAGTCAGGGACACTGGATCAGATGCTCCAGGGAAATAATGCTTGGAGTATTCTGCTGTGTCCATGAGTTTCTAAGCAACTTCAACTTCCCCTTTTCCAGGATTTTCTTATGCAAGACAGTGGCTTCCAAGCTTTTCTGATCC
The DNA here is from genome assembly GCF_000260355.1 of Condylura cristata. Taxonomy (NCBI): domain Eukaryota; kingdom Metazoa; phylum Chordata; class Mammalia; order Eulipotyphla; family Talpidae; genus Condylura; species Condylura cristata. The sequence goes on along the minus strand of NW_004567118.1, from coordinate 27,428,483 downwards.
TATATTTTGAGCATGTCCCTCATCATCTTTATACATGGCTTATTGAGCTGATGTATAGAATATAATGGGCACACTTAAATAGGAAATTATAAAGTATAGATAAAAACTAATGTGCACAGAGCATCTATTATGTTCTTTTATTATACTTCCTTCCAGTACTACATGGATGGCTTTTTACCTCCCTGAAGTGCACACACCCGTTTAAAGCCCAGTGATCTAAGGAAGAATAAATCAAGATAGTGGCTCTGGGCTGAGCAGCCATTCTAGACAGCTATTTTGGAGGGAGAAAGAATAATCATGCTGATACACACATCTTTTGGGAAATACCTTTGTACTTCCACCACCCTTGTTAGAGGAACACCTTTGAAAAGAGGATCTACCGTGGGTAGATGCTGGCCTAAGGGCCTCCCAAGGTGACAGCTCCCCTGGGCAGGTCTGCTACTGCTTAGGAGCTGTCCAGGAAGCCTGTCAGTGTACCCAAATGGCTGAGCCTTTGGAGGGCTCCCTGATGCCAACTAAATGCACAAGAAACTAATCTACAAATGACACCATGCAGTCACTCATTCTTAGACCATGTGGAAGGGGGGGTGAGGATGGGATTCCTCCTAGTGCTGCACCAGAAGTTGCAGAGTCCTGTTTGGTGACCGCTTTGTCAGAGCACAGTGGTTGGTGTTGACAGTGGCCTGAGAAACAAACCCACACAGCCCGCAGCACCCGCCTGGGTGAGGGAGCCACTTTCCCAGCAGCCCCGGAGTGCGCTAGCCAGACCAGCCACAGCCTGCCTGTGGGTAGCCTGCTGCTTTGCTTGCCCAGCTGCCTTCCAGGCAGTTGATAAGATTATGCTTATTACTTAGCAAGGTGTGTCCTGTCTTTCAGGACACACCCAGGACACTACCCACCTCATTTTACTCCCTGGTTTGGTGACTCCTACAGCAGCCATGTGCCCATTAGCCTATTCCCCCCCCCCCAAGCAAGGCTATCTCCCTATTTCCAAGTTCTGGGAGGCTGCACCCTGTTACCCCTGTGGGTCACCAGCCACATAGGAAAGTTCTGCCCTTCCACCTCACCCTCCATGATTGTATCCCATTGGAGCCCCGTGCTAGAGGAAGGTGGAGGGGCCCCGGCCTAGTGCATTCTGTACAACTCACACAGCTTTTGAGAAGTTTAAGGATGTAGCTCTTAAGATCTGGCCCCCAGCCAGGAAGATATTTTAGGAAAGTTTAAATTAAACACATTAAGGCCTTGCCAAAGACACAAGTTTCTAAGAACTAGAGGACAAGGAGTTCCTGGGCTTCCACTATTCAAGTGGAGGAAGCTGTAATTGGCCATCTCTGTATCTGGCCTGCGGGGGAGTGGAGCAGGCGGAGCACAGCAGCACACACAGAAGCAGCTCCTCCCTCAGATGAATAGTCCGAACCCCCAGTGATGGATTTACAGGAGAATTATTTCTTAACACGCTCAGCTCCTGAGTCTCTTCTGAAAAGACTTTTCTTTGTGTGTGTAGAAAACTGGGGTATAGGCTAGAGGTACGAGGGAGGAGGGGTGAGAGGATTCACCAGAGACAGAGTGGGGAGCAGAACAGGTAGATTGACAAGGTACACTGCTGAGGGGAGCAGCGGGTGGTCAGGAGAGGTCTGCTCTGCCCTGTGGGTCACCTCCCTGGCTGGGGATCTGACTCATGCTGTAGTGGCTACAGAGAGCTTCATAGTACTGTGCTTTAATCCGCTGCACCACCAGGAAATGACTGTCTGATGGGCAATGAAAGGACAAAAAATAGCACAAATGGAAATAAATTTGATCAGAGTGATTGAGGATATAAGCAACTTCAGAGAGGAACAGCTTCTTAAAGAATATGGTAGCTGAATTTTATCTCTGCTTCATCATGCACTATATCATTTATTCTGAGGGTTTATGTTATCTACAATGACTATTAATGAGAATGTTTCGTTATTTGAATATGTCATAATCATATCACTACTAGTAAAATTCGCATCTTTACAGATAGGCTAAATGACATGACCAGGCCGCACAGCTGGTAGTGGTCGCTGCTGGGATTTCAACCACGCCCTGTGCTCTGCTGCCTTGACCTCTCGGCTCCTCACGTCCCACTGTATTCCCTCGTGCATCAGTGCAGATGCTCAATAAATATTTGTTGAATAGCTAAATGACTGTAATAAACTGAACCGTTTAAATAAACAAATAATTGTAGATAAAAAATAAGCATAAACAGTCGATAAGAGTAAACTGCTACAGATATTTATGGATTTTTATCTAAACAGGGACACACATAGTACTTTGTGTAAGGAGAAGTTAGAGTAAGGTGAAGGGATAGAGGTAAGCAAGGCAGCGGCAGTGGGAGCACGGTGGACCGTGTGGAGCATTATGGGCGCTTTGGTGGGAGAGCTGTGGAGACTGCACCTGAAGGGGGAGATCCGTACTGTCAAAGTGGTAACAAGGACATAAGAACAGTTTAATAAATTAAGCAATAAAGAACAAGGTGAGGAATGGGGAATCCCTCTGACATCCATCAGAGAGAATTACTAAAATAATCCCAAACTTCCCTAAAAAGATGTTTATCCTTGAAAGGCCATCGCATACTAAATATGGGCTCCTGGACTGGTTCCTGGGTCACAAAAAGGACATTAGTAGAAAAGCTGACGAAATCAGATTAAAGTCTGGTGTCAGTTGCTAGTCAAGTGTCAAGGCTGTTATCTGAGCGTTACAAGTGTAGGATGGTTATGTAAGAGTTTAGTAGTGGGGAAAACTGACTGATGGCGTGTGGCAATCCTCTATCCTGCCACAAGTTGGAAATGTGCACATCTGAACTGGAAATCCCCTAATCTTCTAAAGATGGTGCCAATACCAAAACTCACTATAGCCATAAGCAAAAGCTGCCTGCAAGAGAAACACAGCCCGTGGTCACTACTTTGCAACCTCCAAGCCAGAGGGTTTTAAAAATATTCCTGGAAATTAAAAAAAAAAAAAAACCTTTAAAATATTCTCTCCCTGGGAGAACCTTCATGCTCTTCAGCTGAGTGAATTCTGTGGAAGTGGATGTGGACTGGGAAAGGGTAGGAGCTTGGCTCTGGAGAACCAGAGAATCAAGGTCTGTCTCTCACTCAGCCTTCCCACTGCTTGGCCCCCTTGATGGTCAAGACCCTGTTTCCTAAAACCCAAGCCACGAGGTAGAACCCCTCCTTCCCATGACCCCACTTTCCTTCTAGGTTGTTTCAGGGACCAAAGGTGACAGGTTTTTTTTTTTTGTTTCCTCGATAACCTTCCACCTCACAGACACAGACTACATAGAAAACTTTTTTTTTACCCCCTCTACAAATAAGTAAATACAAAATAGTAGGCTCTAACTCTAGGATAGAATTAAGTCTTTCTGAAGAAACTGCCCAGCCCACTCCAGGAGGCTTGGGGAGTCACAGTCTCCACCTCTGGCCCTTTAAAGACTTTGGCCAAAAATATCACTACAATTAAGCCCTTTTTTTCCATCGTATATAAGACAGTAGCTTTGTTTGTGCTTTGAACATACATGAGTCACCTTTGCTAAAGTTGCTAGTTTTAAATCAAGAAACATCTTGATGATGGTAAGAGCAGTCATTCCCAATCCTGACTGCTTATCAGATTCTCACAGGAAGCTCTTAGCATGTCACTTCCCAGGACCCTACCTCCAGAAGTTCTGATTCAGGGAGTCTGCACTGGAACCCAGGAAAATGTGTGCATATATGTACTTATACGTATAGATGAGTATATCACGCATATGTAGACATACTTTATATTTAACATATACTCAACACATATACATTTATTTATATGTTTTAACTCTGAAGCAAATCTAGTGGTCAGGCAGCTTTGGGACTGCCAGTGTGCTTGGGACCCAGCTGTACACTTTACATGTGGGTGGTAAAAAGGAATGTTTGACTTGTGTGTGTAGAATATATACAACATCGAGCTTCCCTGCAGCACATTTTATGAGGATTAGCTCCTCATTTCCTGTAGCCCTAGCTGTCACCAGGTTGAGGGGTGGCAGGGGGCTGCCAGCCAAGTCCTGCAGAAACGTGTAAGGCTGAGCGTGAAGCCAGAAACTCTGCTTCCAGGTGTGATTTTCCATTGTGGGGCTGTGTGACCAGGACAGTTTCTTTCCCCTCTCAGACTCGGGAAAGCACTAACACTCAAGTCCTGAATAAAGAAAGAGACAGAAGTCCCTCAGGGAGTAGGAAACATGGCCACCCTGAAAGAGATGTAGTGTCCCCACACAAAAGCACAGAAACCTCTCTATCAGGCAAAATGTAAAATACGTAGCTGCATTACACCTAAATGGGACATTCAGTCATTCATTCATGTATGTTCCCTGAGCATCTATCTGCCATGAGTCAGATGTAGGAATACTTCAGCGAAAAAGACCACACTGACCCTTAAGGCATTCAGTGTGGAACCAAGGAGACAAGCTGGAATACCAGCTCCTTATCCATATAAGAGCTACAGGAAGGCATGCCCCGAGAGCAGAAAGTGCTGCTCTTCTCAGTGTCACGCTCACGAGTTCTCTGATTGTCATTGCAGATTGGCAAAGTCAACACTAGTCCTCATTCCCTTACTGGGTGTTCATGAGCTGGTCTTCTTTTTTGTCACTGATGACCACGTTTTTGGATTTTCAAAACTTGTACGGCTCTTCTTTCAATTGACCCTGGGCTCCGTCCACGTAAGTAGGTGTTGGAACCAAGATGCTTGACTTTGGAGAAAACAAAGTGCCCAGACTCAGAATTGAGAGAGCCTGCAGCTGGACAGAGTTCTGGTAGCAATGGGCTTTATTGGTAAGGGCTTTGGCATTAAGCATGAGGAGATGGAAATGTCTCCTGGATCCTGTCTGCATGACCTGGTGACTAAGAAGGGAAAAGTGGTCTGTTTCCTGGACTATAATAGCTGGGTGACTCATGATCATATTAACTGTGCGTACCAACATGAAGGTATTTATTAAGTGCCTATTTTTGCTGGGTTCTCTGCAGAGTGTTGTGCAGATGAACATAGTCTGCTTCAGATGGTGCATACAAAACTTTTAGGGGGCAAGTTGGCAGGGCCAGTGAGTAGAGACCACAAGTCACTTGAACCTTGTCAGATGTGTAGGAAGCCAGCTGTGGTTAATTTACCTGGGTATTTTGGGTATCTTCTGCTTACGTTGTCATTTATTATGGCCAAGATTAAAGTGACAATGTTATTATTTCTTTTGATTCTGTGGGTCAGGAACCCAGGTAGGACATAGTGGGCATGGCTTACCTGTCCTTTCCATGACTCCTGCTGGGGCCAGAATGTCTCCACTCACATGTCCAGCGCCTAAGCTGGGAAGGCTCCAATAGACAGGAGCATGGCTGACATTTATGGGGTTTCAGCCTCATTCTTCATACAGTCTTAGGACCTCTTATTGGCTGCGTCTTCTCACCTCATAGCCTGTCCATGGGTGTGGGGGGTAGATGAGCTTTTGACATAGCACAAGAGCACAAAAAACAAGGGTAACCAGGCTTTCTGAATGCTTCAGCCTGGTATTTGCATAGCAAATACCATTTGGCATGTGGGTACCATCATTTTTGGAGATGGTACCTCAATTGCTTCCTTAGATCCAGCCTTGACCAAGGGGCCTGCACAACATCACACATATGGGGGGCATGACTCATTAGCAAAGGCCAGTGATGCAAAAGGTGACCATGACTATCACAAACCCTACATGGTAGTAATGTTGGAATCTACATTTACAACCCTAGTGTAGATACAGGACTTCTGGAATAGAGGAAAGAAGAGCTTGGCAAGCCTTCTTTTCATTATGCAGCAATAAAGTTAGACAAAACTGTCAATAGCAATTGTTTGAAGACTCTGGAAGTAAACAAAGGGCACCCAAGAGGTTGAGAAGTGTTAATCCAAGAGAATTTGCTGACCCTGAGTAAGAACAGCAGAAGTCTGTGTCATTTTGGCTTGTACAGGGCTTGCCTTCCAGCAGCCTGTCCTTGCATGAACAAGTGTTAGAGAAGATTCAGAACTTCATGCAGAGGGGGCTGACCCAATATGGATCAGAAAAAAGAAAAATCCCATACCCCTGGCTTTATACCACTTTAAAGATGAAAGACTAGAGACTTTCAGGTGGGAGAACTCGCATATGCTGATAAGTGTGGAAATGAGATTCGTAGGCTGAATTCAACCCTTGCCTGTTGCCCTCTGCACGGGTACCCTGTGGAGATCAGAACAGGAGACTCCAAGTTCCATATATCAGAGTCACCTGACAGAGTTAGGGGCTGGATTCGGTGGGCAAAGAGAGGGAGGTGCCTGCCCACTGTCCTTTTACCGGAGACTCAGGGCACAGGGCCTGAGATGTGCCCTGGGCAATTGGACAGTGGGGCCTTTTCCTTCCTGTTAGAGCTGAGCCAAGACAGAGGACCTGTTGTTAACTCTTTTCCACTTTGTAGCCATGTTTAATGTATTTCAGTCTTTCAGGGGATTTCAAAGGCTGAAGTTTAGCAATTTGGATTTCCTATGTAGTTTGGTCTTAATATTTAAAAAGGTAATCCAAAATTAGAAACAAAACAAAAATCTGCAGCTGTAGGTATATTTGGTGGTCTTCTTTCCCCTCACTCCTGTGAGCCCTTGATCAAACAATCTTGCATGCCCCAGGCATACCCCTGTGGAGCTATAAAAGACAGATTTCTGAGAAGATTCCTAAGCTACCACACTCCTCTGGCAAGGGGGCAGTTCAGTCACCCATTGCCCTGTAACAAACTACCCTACCACACCATGGCTTACAGCAGTAACTGTGTAATTATCTCCAATGTTCTGTGCTGCTGCTCTCAGCGGCTGGTCCTTGTGCTGCATGTAAGTTTCACCAGGGGCTGCGAACATCTGAGAGCTTGACTGGGTTGGACTCAACATGGCTCACTGGTGAGGCTGGACATTGACTTGAGCTGTTGACCTCCACGCGGTCTCCTCTTGTACCTTGGGTACCTCACAGCATGGGGAGTTGGACTGGAAGAACACCCCAAGAGCAAATGATGAAGGGATAGAGGAGTAGAAACTTAGGCAGAGGCTTGGAAGTCCTCGAAAGTCACTTCTACCACACTGTGTCAGTGGAAGGAGCTGCAAGTTCATCTCAGATTCAAATGGAGGGAAAAATCAGGTCCTTTTTTTATGTGATGGGTAGCAGATACCCCTGGGAGGGATCCTTTGGAGCAACGGCCTCGTGTTTACATATGAAGTGAGGTCCATATGTTCATTGGGACTCACCTTCTACCAAGTGAACTTCATGCCACCTCTTCCTTTTGTTCCAGGGGTTCATCGTGGCCTTGCTGTACTGTTTTGCCAATGGAGAGGTATGTTTTCCAGGCTACCCTCCTGTGAGGCTGGGGCTGGCATCCCACTGTCCCTGGAGGTTTCCATTTATGGGGTGGTACCTCTGGGGAATGTGCCGTGACCACATCCTTGGACGAAGAGGGTGCTGGGATGAGGAGTGTAAGGATGCTCAGAACCCGGCCCTGCCTGCCCTGCTGCAGACATGCTGGGGGTATCCAGCAAGCTTGAACTTGGGAGTGCAAAAGACTGCTTACGAGCCTTGCTCACCCACTTAGATGCTCTGTGAGTTATGGTCAGAGGCCCAGCCACTGTGCCTCGGTAAACCTTGGCTTCCTCTGTAAAATGGCAACAATAATTGTCCCTACCCGATCACGTCACCCTGTGCATCTGAGCTCATAGTAAAGGCTCAATATCTGGTGATGAGGATTATTTTTATTATTAATGTTATTGTGCAGGCCCAGTCACTCTCTTTTCCCCTGGAAAGAGGGTTGAAAGGGGGCAGGGCAGAGACCAGAGCAGTTTCCTTGTCTTTAGAATGTGGTCATTTCTAGCCACCCCCCGCCCCACCACCTTCCCTACATGTGCAAATGTTTATTTGTCTCCTCCTACTGGAAACATGAGCTGCTTTTCCCCCCTGAGATAACATGTCCAACTTATTTATTTATCTTACATTTCTTACATTTATTTTATCATATATATATATATATCATTCTTCCTTCTTGCACAATACATGGGAACATAAACTTATACTCTTCCATCTCGCTCACTGCTGCTGCTTCTTTATCTTCACGGAGGGGGCTCCTTCTCCACCGGGCAAGTGCCACCCCTCCCCTAGGCCTTTCCTGAACACCACATCTCATTAAGCCATGCCCTGCCTGAGGTGCCACCTGCTGTGCTCACCTGTAACTAGCTGCTGCGTTTTGTCTGTCTTCCCCGGTTAGAAGGCAAGTTGCCTGAGGTGCCATGGAGCAGCCATTCAGTAGCTATTGCTGAGTGGATATGAGACCGAAGAGTCCAGACAGTAACCCTGCCCTCCTTTTACCTGGCAGGTGAAGGCCGAGCTTTGGAAGCACTGGTTTCGCTTCTTACTAGCCCCACACTCCGGCTACAGAGCCCGGTTCCTAAAGACCTTCCGATTCCTGGGAAAATGTCCGAAGAAGCTCTCGGAGGAGGATAGCACCAGGAAGCTGCAGAAACTGAGGCCTTCACAAGGCAGAGAGCAGCTCCGGAACCTGTCCATGCAGGGCCTGGGGCAGCGGGGGCCCCGGCCCCCACGGGGCAGCAGCCTGTCTGAAAGCAGTGAGGGCTACTTCACAATGGCCCACACCACGGAGGAGATCCTCGAGGAGAGTGAGATCTAGGCGGGACACCCTGCTCTGCTCTGCTCCTGGGGGACCCTGAGTTGGCGGGAGGGAAGAGGCCAAACCGGGCAGAGGTTTAGGGTACAGATTCACTAATCTTCCCACGCATGTGCCCACTTTGTCATGAAGCCGAGTGCGCGGTTCTCCACAGTGCGTATGAAGAGGCTTCACGAACATCGCTCTGTCTGCCCTCGTCATCCTAATCACTGATCTCAGAGCGCACTTTCCGGAAAGAACACTGGCCCTAAACCCAGTGAGTAGACACCTGGGCTGCACCTGCCTGGCTCCTCGGGCCACAGGCTTCCATCTGGGGCTGGTTTCGGGTGGAAAGGGCCACCTGGGAAGGAGAGGGGGTCTGGGGCGTCAGGCAGTGAGGGTGGCTTCAACAAACACCCCAGGCAGCTCTGCTGCAAGCCCACCCTGACCACGCTGGGCAGGTATGTGGGTGCTACCTAGGCATGCAGCACTTCAGCAGTGCTTGCCTGCCCTCCAGACAGTTGAGGCCCCGCATTGCCCACCACCCCACTCTTTCCCTTGTCTCTTCTTTTTTCTTGTCAGGTCTTTCCTCCCTCTTTCCCTCTCTCAATCTATCACTGTGGGGATTGGCCCAACTCCCAGCTCCCCACCCCCTACCCCACTCTGGTCCTTTCCTCTCCTCTCCTTTCTGGCTCCACCTGCCTTTCGGAGCTTGGCTTCTATGAGCCTTCCTGCCTTCCCATCCTCTCAGGGTGAGGAACGGTCCTGCCAGCTTTGGCTTTCTATTGACATCGTGGGGGTCCCCACCCCTGCTCCTGGAGGTTTGCCCACTACTCTCCCTGACCCTAGTCCCTGCTGAGAAGTCTTCCACTCTCATGTGGAAATGGATGCTCACAGCCAGGAGGGGCCCGGCCAGGTGTTAGGACATGACCTAACTGTAGCTGATCTGGACATGCACTAAGAGGAATAGACCTGGGGTACCTGTTCTGCCAGTGGGGAACCTGAGCTGTGCCCCAGACCTGAGTGGAGGATACTGCTGGGGGCTGGGGAGGACCCAGACAATCAGAGTCAGGCTGGGGAATGAAACTATACGGCAACAGGCTAAGGAAGATCAGGGCAAGAGCGTTGTGAGGGAACAGGGTGTTCACACCTGGGAGTGTGGCTGTTACAGCGAGGGGAATGTATGTGCACGTGGTTAGGGTACGTTGCTGAGGCCCAAGGTCACTTTATGCTAGGGAGGGGGAAATGGTGCTTCTTCAGTAAGATCACCTGATTTAGCAAATAAAAACACTTGATGTTTGATTAAATTTGACTCTCAGACAAATGAGTCATCTTCTTGTATAAGTATAGCCTACAGTATAAGTGTACCCTAGAGGGCGGGATATACTTATCTGAAATTCTGCTGTCATTGCACACGTGTTTTACCAGGCACCTCTTTTGTCAGAAATACTCTGCAGTGGGGCCAGGGTGAGGGTCGGGCAAGTAAGGTACCTGCTTCAGCTATAAAATTTAAGAGAGGACTATTGATAAAATACCCTCAGTTGTCAGGATAAGTATATTTAATGCGATATTTACAAAATAAAATCCACAAACTATCATCCGTGGGCCATCTATAAAAATAATGTTTTATTGGAACCAGGCCAGCTCATGTAAATACATGCTTTGATCCTGATTATACAGTTTTGGAATTTTGTTGTACATGGGCTCTTTTTAACATTGTCTTTTATTTTTAAGCAATCGTGTCACAATATTCTTTCTCTTGATTACTAAGTTTTGGGGTACTTTCCTCCCTATACATTTTGCATGTCTGCCTTGCCCATAGCCTAGTTTTGCTCTGTAAAAAGGAGAGTTGAAGCAAGAGCATTTGGTAGATGCATAATGAAGCAAATGTTTGTTTTGATTGTCCAGATTATTCCTAGTTCAATCACTAAAATCTTTGTCCTCCTCAGTTGTCCTTTCTGCAAATGTCCCTGCCTTTGCTCATCAACCTATTGGCATCTAGAAAACGGGGCACACCTTCTTCCTCCACCACCCCACAATTGTACCCAGAATAGTTGACTTAGAGTAGGTCACATTGGTGCAATGATACAGGACAGAAGTATCTCCCGGGGCAACTCTTAGGTGCCACTGGGGCCAGTTATCCAGACCCTGCCACTGATAGGAGGACCTCATGTCTTCTCCAGGCATTTGTAAATCTGTCCTTTGCTCTCACTCTGCACACGGGCAGCGTCTGCACGCTGCTTGATCTTGTCCTGTTCATGATTAAAACAAGTTGATTTGATTTGATTGGCATTTTGTTTATTCTTTGGCATCTGTTTCTACCTGGAAGTGAATGTCTATCACTTCACCGGATCCTGGAGAATCCTGCGCACTATTTCCGGCAACAAGTGGGAAAAATGGGGTGGTAGTTAGCCTACTCCATTGTCTCAGAGCCCAAGAGGAGTAAGCAGAGGGGTAGGCTTAGGGGACAGAAGCAGAGGTCAGAGGTCAAAAGGGCAGGAGGCAGGTGTGCTCCCTCTTTTAGATCACCCCCCTAGATCACTCACTTTGCTGTTTACCTTGACTGTCCAGCCTAGGGTACTTCAGTCCTGGTTATAATCACCTGGGAAACTTTCTAGAAGCATTAATAGCTGGGCCTGAACCAGGACTCTCACGGAATGGATCTGGATTGGTTTCAATATGAGCATTTTTAGGAATTCCTGAATAATTTTTATTATGTTAAAATATACCACATTTGAAACCTTTTGAAGTGTACAGCTCAATGGCATTGAGTACATTCACGCTGGCAACAATCCCCACCATCCTTCTCCCAAACTTTTTCCTCTTCTCAAACTGAAACTGCACCCATTAAATTATAACCCCATCTCCCCTCTCTCTAGTCCTTAGCACCCACCTCTTAATTCTCTGTAGCTGTGAATTTGACCAATCTAGGTAATATCATACACATGGGATCAAACAGTATTTGTCCTTTTGTGTCTGGGCTTTATTAGTATGAGTCCCCATAGTTCATATGTCAGAATTTCATTTTTTTTATAGCAGATAATATTACACTGTATATTTGATTCTGTGGACAGTGTCTGAGATCCGGTAAGCTAAAATAAGCTACTGACAAAAATCTATAAATGCCACTTCCAAGGTCAGTGATAACAGCTGTTTCCATGATACCTGCCACTTCCTGTGGGGTCCTCTAATGGACTTGAATTCACAAGACTCACCAGCAGCCCAGCACATGGCCTGGACAAGTCAGGAGCATTATAGCCTTGGCTATGGTGACAATGGAGTGACCAATGGCAGCTGGCACTAAAGGATCTCTTGGTGACATTGTGGGAAATACCTTTTAGGGATGCTAAGAAACACCCGAGGTTTAACTACATACAATACTGGGCTTCTTGTGAAAACTCTTTTAGTATTCTTGATGAGGCCCGTTTCTACTCTTGAGTTTACACTTGCATGCAGAAGCAGAAATTCAGAGACATAACAAGGTGACTTTTTAGTTTCTATAGTGTGCATCTATTTTTACAATCTACCACAATTATACTAAAAACACCCAATTTTTTCTCTTGGAAACCAAGCAGCCCTCAGTCTCAGTCCATGACTTTTAAGTTGTTCCCAATTCCACCCTCAGCCCCAAGGATAGGCATCAACATCACCTTGCTCGATAAGAGCACAGCAACCTCCTGGCAAATTCCGGGGCTACGGATGAGCATACGGCCAGGCAGAAACCCATGGGAGATAGTTCTGGCACTTTGGCTGGGACTCTTCTGAAATTGGAACCAGGAAGAAATAAGCTTGAATCTTCTGGAAGCCACCCTGATCGCTTGGGGAAAAGACTTCCTGAGAACCGAGTCAACATAGCACCATATAGAACCAAGAGGTGAAGAAAGAACCCCGAGACACCATTGGAACCTCTGTTTTAATCTAGACTTAAAACTAGTGCTACTTCTGGAGTTCCAGTTTCATGAGTCAATAAATTCCTATTTATATCTGATTCTTGCTGGGTCTTCTGCCCCGTGCATGTGGAAGAGTCTTGATGACATAACTCTTCATTGCCTCCATCTCCTTTTTAGTTAAGTTGGACTTGCCACTGCTTCCTGGTTCTCGACATCTTTTCTATAGAATGCCCTCGAACTGTACAAGATCATAGCCCAAGTGGACCTGCTACTCCAAGTTAACAGATCTGCTAATTAGGTTATCCTTCTTTGGTTCTTCATGGGCCATAGATGACCCAGTGACCCAGAGACCAATAAGGTCATTGTTCAGTCACTATCTTTTTAGACTCAAGTGACATAGATGCCCTGAATTTAGACAGAAGTGAAATGCTCCAACCTCATTCTCCAACCAACTGGATTCACTCAAGGAGGGTGTGTGGGTTGTAGAAAAGAGGCACTGAGCCTTCTGGTTGTATCTTGTCACCTGGACTGGATCTGTCCCTCTCCTTCCATGGAGTTGGGCCCTGGGTGACCCACTGTGTCTGACAACAGAGAGATGTTTGAGTAGGTGAGTTTAAAAATCTATCTCTTTGTCCAGAGCTGCTGAACTGGATGTGTACCGCCCCTCCATTTTCCAGCTCCAAAGTTGTATGACCTTAAAATTCTTTGTCTGATTGTGTCTAGATCAAAACTATCAGAGCAGCCAGGTGTAATCAAAGGGGCTCTGATTTAAATACAGAGTTCTACTCCTATTTTCTGACATCAGGATCCCCATCTAAACCATGGTTTAATAATGCCTCTATCATTGAAATATTGCTGAGACTCAAGCAGAATGCATGGCTCATACATAGAATAGCTCAGTGGCAGAAATCCAAAGTTCTGGTTACTATCAAGTTTGTCTTCCACAAAAAGCAGCCCTATCTGGTGGGGTGACTGTGCCAATGCTGTTTAGGGTGCTAACCCCCAACAACAGCAACACAAGCTTCCCTGCAAGGGGTTGTACTTGTTGGTCAAGTATCCAGACATCCATATGCCTTCCTGACCCTGTTTTCTTCTAAGTTTAAGATGAGAATAAATAGGCAATGACAATACCACAATGACCATGACCTCGAGACTCTGATGGAGTTCTGAGGTGTTCCCAACCTTGGAGCTCTGCTCAGGCAGTGTGTGCCAGTGGGCAGCCCTAGCCTGGCCACTGCTCCTTCTGCTTGGGAAGCAGCTTGGGAAAGCTGCTTCCTGTCTTTGGGCCTCCTTTCCCTGTGTCTAAAATACAAGAGCTTAGGGACATCTATACACCTCTCACTGGGTCAAAACTGGACTTGTCGTTATCCCAGAAACCAGCAACTCCGTATGGTTGCCATTCTGGTAGATGACGTCACCACCCACCCACCCACCAGCAAGACACACTCCTGGCCACCATCTGTGCTCCTTCCCCTCCCCCGCAGCCAGCAGGTGTGTCTGCCCCCTAAAGCTCTCCAGAGCAGGCCTGTTCTCTCTATCCCACTGCTGTTCTCGGGCAGGACTGCCCAGGTGACAATAAACACAGGATCTCTATCTGGGACTCAGGGCTGACCCCTGGTATATTTCTACCCAGAGGGTTCTCTACACACATAAATCCCTCCTCCTGTAGGCCCCACAGTGCTACCCAATACCCAATGGCGCAGCCACACATCTCCCCAGGGGCTGTGATGAAAACTTGTATGTACCTGATGCGAGCATAGTGACCTTACTGCTCACAGGGCTTCTTGGTCTGCAGTCCCCTCTGCAGTCCTGTGGGGAGGGACCTGCCTGCCTCCTTCACCTCCAGCGTCCTCTCACCCCTGTTCCTGACTTCCTGACCATATGTGCTTGTCTTAGAAGTTGAGTCAACAGATACAATGTTCATTTCCAGTTCAAGAATGACCAGGGGGCTGTGTGCCCAGCTCCTCTTGCATTTATTGGAAGCTGCTTACCCAGCAGTCCACAAAGGAGCTTACATGGGGGTGACATTCAGGACTCCTGGGGCCTAATCCTGGGATTATCATGGAGGTGTGTGTGGGAGGGAGCAGGCAGGGGGAACTGGGGGTGTACAGATAGAGGGAAGAAGATGCTTCCATCTGGCAGGGAGCTGTGCTGTGGGTGGGTCTGTGCACGTGGGCAGGAGCAGGGCTGAGCAGTTGACATCAGGGTTTCTTTTCCTTTATCCTTTCTTGTACTTTTTGAGGTTCAAATTGAATCAGTCGCAGAATCTCCTTATTGGTCAGTGTTCCCTCAATGAACTCGTCCTCTGTAAGCTTATCTGTGCATGGGAAAAACACAGTCAGGACCGGTTGTTTCAGGCTTCAACAGGGCTGACATCTGGCCAGTATGCGCATTCAGACATATGCTATGAAAACAGAGACCACCCAGGGGCCCCAAGGATTACCCCTACTCTACTCCACTTTTCCCCAGGACTCGAGCATTCCCCTAAGTCAGCAACGAGAGGACACCACTCATGAAGGGCTCCAAGACAACCTGAGAGGTTGTTGGAGGCCTATGAAGTTATGTGAGTGTTCCCTTAGGGTTCATGCCTGCTGGTGAACTTCTAGGGTACCAAGCAAGGCAGAACTCACTTGAGAATCAGGGATCAGTGTCCACCTAGGGAGAAGAGGGAGAGGTGAGGGGTCCAGTGTGGTATCCAAGAGAACTGGCCCAAGAGGCCACCCCAGCTCCCATCACACAGCCTCACGACTCCCAGAGCATCTTCTCTGGGAAACTACCCTGTGCACCTCTGCACGCCCTCACCTAGCTCCCCACTGGGGACATAGAGGCCCTCAACTAGCACATTCAGTTCTACCCACTGAGCCCCTCCTTTGGGGCTGAGGCTGTTGTGGGGGTGGAGGGCAGAGTGTGGCACAGGATGGAGTGAGATAAAGTACCTGGTCTTTGGGAAAGACGGTCTGTGGATGCCCTCACCCTCCGGGGCATGGGAACATCGGCTTGGCACCAGGAGGGGCTGCCTCCTTACATTTTGTACCAAGCAACCTGCTCCCTGCCCACTCTAGTCTCAACTGGTGCCAGTGACCTTTGGACCTCCTGTGACTTCTTCCTGGACTGCAGATGAGTAGAGACAGGGTCCACTCAACCAGTCCAGAGACCACCAAGGAGGTGACACTAGCCCCTCAGACATGTTTGGGGATGCGGTGTCTTATCAGTGGAAACACTACAGGTTTTGAAAGTCTGAATTGCTCGTTTCTCTTTTAAAACATCAGATGACATGGCACCAACGGCTCCATCTTCCCACCTGGCAAAATTCAACTGACAGCCACCAGACCAGATATCGACTCCCTATTATATGCCAGCCCATTACATAGCAGGGCTTCTGTCCGTTTCTCTCACTTCATCACCCAGCCCTGGAGAACATGTGAGTGGTCTCCTGCCTTCTCCTACCATATGTTCCGCATGGCTGGGAGCATCATGCACCAGCAACTGGTCCTGGAAGTCACCACCAATTTCAATGCAAGACCACATTCCCTGCAGGATGCCCCCACCACGGCCTGGCAGGGCACCCAGATAGGCCATCTCCTGGAATTAGGGGATTTAAGGATGTACCATCAACTTGGCCAGAACTTTCTTAGAACAGTCCTGCAATCTAGGACTTCTTACTCAACTTTATTTTTTCTCCTTGCTTGATGCTTGCCCATAGGGTCCCATCTGCTTTGCAGTCAATGACTTTCCCAGATGCCTCTAAATTCTTTGCCCTTCCATCTCCCTCCCCTCCCCAGAGGCCTTTCCTTCCATAAATCTTCTACAAAATAATTCTGGTGACAGTGCTTCTCAGAGCACCCAAACTCACTTCTGAAAGTAAAGACACGTACATTGAGACTTGATGCTAATTCAGGCTGACAGATCTGCCCTATACCAACTGTGCAGAAAGAACTTGAAAAAGTTAAAAAAAAAAAACAAAAAACAAAAAGTGAGTGGTGAATGGAAGTGTCTAGAAGGGGCACTTCCTTTAACAGGGGTTTGCAATTCCTCTAAACATCCCATTGGACTACACTATCCAACAAGATGTTTCATTAATATTTTACTTCTTCAGTGTAGACTAACTGTGTTATAGCAAAAGTTGTTTTTCTTCAAAACGTGCTGGGGATGCCTGCATCTGTTCCCAAGTGACAGCAGATCTGGACCCTGCTAACTATACAGACCAACTCCTCCCCTCCCCAACACCCCCCAACAGTATAAGAGGGAATAGGGTGCCCATGGGGTCCTAGCTTCTTGGGTGCTGTGACTCTGTGGCTAAGTCTTGTTGGAGTCTCTGGGAACAGTCTGCAGCTATAAAACCAAAAGCTATCAAGGAAAAAGGAATTCACCATCATCTTTCTTTCCAAAGTACCCCCAGATCTTCTCTGCTCGCTTTTCTGGGGTGTTTTCATCATCAGGAAGGTGTTTCACGTCCTCTGGATTGATCATTTTGAAAATAGCCTGCACCCAAATAAAGAGGAAGCAATGGTCAGATGTGGCAGTGGACTGGCAGACCTTGGGCCACCATCGTGGTTTCTCCCTGTGCCCAAAGAGCCCGGGGGACAGGCATGCTTTATGCAGATGCCCAGGCTGTAGCCTGCCCTGCTGAACCCAAATTCCTGTAGGGGGCCTGGGTATCTGTATTTTGAGATCCAGCATGGCAGGCTGATTGTACTAAATGCTGACATTTGTTAGCCACTCAACACTCCCTGCTTTTTGTGCACTTAACTCCTGACTTCCCAAGTGTGTTTACAGCTGACCTTCACAGCAACCTTTCAGGTGGAAATGACTGGTCCCATGTACAGATGAAGAAACTGAGACAACTAACTTGCTAAATCACTTAGCCAGAAGCAAAAGAGCAGAGAGTTTAACCCCAACAGTTTGATTTCTTCCCTTTCTCCACTCAGCTTTGTATTCTTGGAAATGCCCCAGAGGCCATTCTAGGGGTGGGGTGGAGAAGAGAGTGGGGAGGTGATGGAAAAAAATCCTTTGAGAGGTCTCCTTGGGGCAAAGGAAACCCATTTATCTACTGCTGATATGAGGGTGGGTGGGTAGAGAGGATCCAAGAAAGGTTTAATTTTTGCCCCAAGACTCCTCTCCCTTCCCTCTGCTCTGGTAAGGAGCCAGATGTGCCCTGTGGGCAAAGCAGGAAGTGCCCTCTGCCCTGTGACCAGGGAAGGACAAGGTGGCCACCATGTGCCCTTCCAACCCAGGCTACTGGAATTCGCCAGCTCAGCAACTCCAGGGCTGGCCAGGCCCAGGCCAGACACTCAAAGTTAAGGCCCTTGAGACTGTCCAGCCTCTACCCTCAGCAGGCTGGGGTGCAGGCAAGGTGTTGGATGGGAGGCAGAGGGCACCTTGCAGACAATTTGGGGGCATGGTCAGGCAAGAGTAGTGATGTCTGTGCAATTAGCCTGGAGGGAAGGTCAGCAGCTTCTAGTTCACATTCAGCCTCCCCTAGTTAATAAGAAGAGGGAGTAAGTCAACCCAGCACCTGGGGCAGCGGCCTGAGCTGGCAGTTCCACAGTAGCTGGCTCCTGACTCCCCTCTGTTCTGAGTCAAGAGGAACAAGTGCCTGAACACTAAACACTAAGAGTCACAGATTGCCTGCCCCATGGCTGCTGCACCCCCCCAAGACCTCTGTGCACCCCCTCCCCCTGGCCCTCCCCTTCCCCCCAGGACAGACTGTCAAAGCCTCAGTTAGGGAACTGGGTCAGGGAATTGAGAGAGAATCATCAAATGTCACCCCAGTCTGGGGAGGGTCTATAGCTTTCCCAAAGCCGTGCAACTTGCTGGTGGCATAGATGGGACTAAAACCCATGACTGTGGCTCCAGGGCAGAGACTGTGCCATCTGGAGGAGAGCAGAGACCTGGCACCACCCTGCCAGCCACAGCCATCGATGCAGCGGTCGCCTGCAACCCTTGCTGCTCAGCTACTCCTCCCTCCCTATATTGCTCCCTTCCGGTCTTCCCTTTCTCCCCTCCCCCCCCTCCTTTTCTTCAGGAAGCATCTACTAGCAGGCTTCTTTCTGTTGGACTCTACACCCTTTAGGTGGTTCTGAGGTCCCCATTCCAGGCCACCTGCCAATCCAGGGAAGCGTGTGCTGCAGACCTTGCCAGACACCAGTGAGGCTCCCACCGACCCCTGTCCTTGCTGGAGACCCAGGTACAGTTCACTGGCTACAAGCTGGTATTTTATTCACACTTCCTTCTAATAAGGGTGGAAGAATTGTACAAATGAAAGCATGATTACAAATGCACCCAAAATGAAGGAAATATGAAAAATATTGACCCTTTTAATAGGAATGGAATTAGAGAAATGAAAAAGACATAGGATGGGGAATTAAAAAAAGATTGAGTAAAAAGATTCAAAATGATAAAACAGGGGAAAAGTGGAAATGTCTTGATTGTCCCACACCAGAAAGGGTTAAACAAATGATAAAAATTATATATATGTCATAGTTTTAAATGATTAGAACGTATGTAGGTAAAAGACTAGAAGGGGTTTTTATTTTTCTAACAAGTACCATTATGTTGACAATGGCTTTCTCAGGATGGACGGTGGCATTAAAAGTGATTTTAATTTTCTTGTGCTGGCTTCTAAATTTCATGAATTATTTACATAGTGTATAAATACAACTAGTTTGAAGATGCCTAAAATCTTCAGAGCAAAAAATCTGATACTGAACCAACATTTATAGAGGAGACTGAGTGCTGGAGACTGGTCTGCAGGGAGCCTAGGTGTCCCGGGTGGTTATGCCTACAGCACATACAATATGGAAAAGCTGAGGTTGGGGGGTGGGTAAAGGGGGGTTTGGGGGTGGGGAAGGGAACTGCCCCACCTTAAGAAGACTTCAAGATTCAAACCCAGATTGGCACATGTATTTGAACCCCACTTCTTGTTTAAAATTAATTTTGGTCCCTCCTTGGTGGCGCCACAGGTTGGGGAGCAGCACTAGGATGCTTGCCACAGCCACTTCAGCATGAGTTCGATCCCCCGACCCGGAGGTGACCCACATGGTGCAGCAGACCTCTTCTGTCTCGCCCACTGCTCCCCTCAGCAGTGTACTTTGTCGATCTGCCTGTTGTGCTCCCCGCTCTGCCTCTGGTGAAACCTCTCACTGACTCTCCATCTCTGGCCAGTACCCCAGTTCTGTATGCATAAAGAAACAAATCTTTATTTAATTACTTTTTAAAGATTTATTTATTCATGCATACAGAACTGGGGTACTGGCCAGAGGAGCAGGAGCAGTGAGAGGATTCACCAGAGACAGAGCCGGGAGCAGAACAAGCAGATCTACAAAGTACACTGCTGAGGGGAGCAGCGGGCGGGTCAGGAGAGGTCTGCTGTCCTGTGTGGGTCACCTCCCTGGCCTGGGGATGGAACTCACGGTGAAGTGACTGAGGCGAACTTCAAGGTTCTGCACTTTAACCTGTTGACCACCAGGGAGGGCCCAATAAATAAATCTTTTTAAAAAATTAAATTAATTTCGATAGACTATGAATATGCACTGTTGAGGGGCCCTGGAAGAAATAAAGGATGGGGTGAAAGGAAGGAGGGAAGAAACAGGAAATATAAATAATGGGAACTACCCAGATTCTTATTTAGGAGGAAAATTAAGCTGTGGGGAATGTTCTGGCCTCTAGTAACACAGGTTTCCCCCACTACCCCAAAGTAAAACCATCTTTTTGTTATGATTTGATAGGTTATTTTTTTTCCTTCTTTTTGGATCTGGGAACACTGTTTCCATTAATTTATATGGAATAATTTTTGAACCATTCTCAGGCCCTCAAAATAACCTCTGAAATCAGACTAAGTACCAAGGTTCCATTTTGAGAGAGACATGGGGTGTGGGTGTGGAGTTTAGCAGATACTCCTCCTGACCGCTCTCTAGCTGGACCCTTAGCCTCCTGCCACCCAGCTCCACGCGGCAGCCGCGGCTCCGGGCGTGGGGCCGCCACAGAGCATCCTGGGTGCCTCCCTGGTGCGCAGTGGGAAAGGCAGGCAGGACTCACCATGACGATCTCCAGGACTTCATTTTTGCTGATGGCCCCGTTGCCGTCCACGTCATAGAGGGAGAAGGCCCACTCCAGCTTCTGGTCGGTCTTGCCCGTGCTGGTCATGTGCAGGGCCACCACGTACTCCTTGAAGTCCAGGGTGCCATCGCTGTTGGTGTCGAAGCTGCGGAACACGTGCTGGGCGTAGGCCTTGGGGTCGGCGTCCGGGAAGAACTTGGCATAGATGCTCGCGAACTCCTGCTGGGTGATGCGGCCGGTGGGGCACTCCTTCAGGAAGGCCTGGTACCAGGCACAGAGCTCCTCCTGTGTGAACGTGGTGTTCAGCTGCAGCTCCTCCAGGATCTCCTTGGACAGGGCCCCACTTTTGCTGTTCCCCATGAGTGAGGGAGTGCAGACCCGAGGGCAGTCACCGGGGTGGGTGGGAGTAAGGTATCCCCTGGCTGCAGAGAGGGGGAGCAGAATGTGGAGGTGCAGGTGGATTGGAAGGATTTGCAGCTCGTTCACCTCAGTACTTTGAGCTTGGGGAAGGGGGGAAGGGTAAACTCCCAGAATCCCCTCTCTCTTCCTCCCCCCCACCCCGGATTAAAATAAAAAGCTGACAGCAGGCAGTTAATCCTTCTTGGCCTTCAAGGAGATAGAACAGGACTCAAACTTCTGAGCCAGAGCCTTGGGCTGGAGTCTTCTCCATTGTCTGCTCTCTTTCTTTCCCACACCCCCCTTTAGCCTTCTAAGAGCACCCCTTTGCTGATTTTTGTACACCCAAACTTTGAGGCTCTCAGGGCCTAGGATGGCACTTCTCGGTGAGTCCTATAACACAGTACTTAGGAAGCTGATTGTGGAGACAGCTCAGGGTTCAAGTTCCAACTTTCCAGTTTACTAGCTGTGTGACTACAGCCACATTTATAATCCCCGTCAAACTTGAATACTTTCTCTTCAAATCCTTCATCTTTTCAAGTTTTTCCTTAAATATTACCTTCTCAGCAATTCCTATCCTGATCTTTGTATTTACAATAGCACACCCACCCCCTCCAACCACTGGCAGCCCCAACTGTTTGTCCTGCTGTATTTTTCTCCCTCACACATACACCTTCTGACACACTGATTTACTGTTTGTTGTGAGTGCCCTCATCAGAATGAAAACCTATAAAGGCAGGAATTCTGTTTTGTCCCAGGCTGTGGCTCCATTGCCAGAATGTGCCCAGCACGCTTAGGCCTTCAGTGAATGTTCCTCCAGTGAAGGGGTATGGCCATAGCGGCCATCTCCATGCTATTGTGAGGCTGAAATGACTTAGTCTCTGTGTGTAATACCCTTAGAGAGAGCCCAGCAAGTAGTAAGTGCTGAATGTCCCCTTCACCTACAAGAGATGGCAAACTCCCATGGGAGCTACCGAGTGAGGTGGGCCAGGGAAGTAATAGGGACTGGAGAGGCCTGTGTCACACGTGGAAGGATTGGCAGGAAAGGGTATGAAAGCTTACCAGCCAGATCCTGTCTCACTTGTTCTGGGTCTGCACCTTCACTGCCTCACTATAAATACAGAAAGCTTGGTGCAGCAAAGCAGAAAAATGATTTATTTTAACAGGGTGGAGGGAGAGCTACAGGGGAGAGGGACAGTGTCCAGCTACTTAACGGTAGTGAGGTGCAGCTGCGTTCAGCGAGCAGTGTCTGCACCTGGGCCTGGGGCAGCGTCTCTCCAAGTCCTGCGGCCACAGGGCCGGCAAGGTGCAGCCACCTGCTGCTGCTGTCAGCAGTATCCATGGCAGTGGGCGGTTGTAGGCTGCAGGGGCGCCCTCGAAGAGACCGGGTGCCCCATGCCCTTCTTTGCCTAGGAGCCCCTAAAATGCCCACTCTGCCCTACCCCCTCCCCAGCACTCAGGCAGGGGAGGACCTCCAGTCACAGTACCCGCTGCCTTTGGTTTGGCCCTGTGCTGCGTCGCTTGTCCTGATGGCCTGGTCTGCACCCAGCCTTGGTGAAGGCCTCACTGGCCTCCTTGGGCCTGGGCCTGGGGGTGGGGGCCTGGGCCTGGGGGTGCAGGGCTGCTCCAACATGACTCCATTTTGACTCCACCTTGGCTTAGTGTCCCTAGAATTTTTAGTCATCCAAGAGGAATCCAGGAATCTGATTTGTAGAGGCAGTTTTCAAACATACACACATTAAGTTAATTCAGACTAAAACAAAACAAAACAAAACAATGGTATAGGCCAAATACATCTTATCGGTTCATCCCATAGTTTGTCATTTTGCAAAGTGCCTTTCACCTGGAGCTGGTGGGCTGTAATGCATGCTTCCCAAGTGGGTGAGTGGATGCACGGGAGACAGGAGGCTTCTCCTCATGACAGACGCTATTGCAAGGATGGGGCATGCGGAAAAACCTTGCACTGAGTTCTCATCACCCACTGGGAAGCGCCCTTAGTTGAGAAGTGTTGCAGGAAGACATGCCTGGAACGCTGGAATTGCCACACTGGAATGGAGAGAAGTAACCTCTTGGCCCAGGAGTGGTTAATACAAAGAATAAGTCACATCATCTCTAGGCAGGTGAATTGGCACGTACACCCTATTTTATGCCATGCTTGTTACTGACGGGTGCTGCAGATCCCTGTAGCTGGGACAAAGTCACTGGCCAGGCCCATCTGGTGCTGCTCAGGATGGGTTGAGAAGTCCAGGCACTGGCACCTGACCCCCTGCTGTTCCAGAATCGTTCTCGGGAGTCTTAGTGTCAGGTGTGTTTGTTCCTGCCTGCGTTACTATTCCTGCCCCCCTTAAGAGGATATTGTTGTTGTTGTTTTTTAAAGATTTATTTATTTATGCATACAGAACTGGGGTACAGGCCAGAGGTGTGGTGGGTGAGAGGATTCACCAGAGGCAGAGTGGGCAGCAGAATAGGCCGACTGATGAAGTACACTGCTGAGGGGAGCAGCAGGCAGGTCAGGAGGTTCTTCTGCCATGGGGGTCAGCTCCCTGGCCGGGGATTGAACTGGTGTTGCAGTGGCTTCGGAGAGCTTCATACTGCAGTGCTGTATGGGCTTTGCGCCACCAGGGAGAGCCCAGGATATTGTTTTTTAATAGCCCTTTCTCTGTTTCCACACTTTCAGTATCCTGTAGCAAGGTTTTTATTCTCAAGAGCGGTTAGAAATAAGACAGTCAACACATTTGAAGCAAACAATTAAAACCCAGGTCATGAAAATGAGATCGATGCTTCCGTTGCTTGTCTCTGACCAGGCGTGGGGGCCACCGAAGTGTCTCGTGGGCGCCAGGTCTGTGCACAACCCCAGCAGGTGTGGCCAGGCCGACGTTACAGGGGGACTTGGAGCTCTGAGAGGCAAAACATCCACCTGGGTCACATGGTTGCCCTTTTTGTTTGGTTTCTATATCTTTCAAGGACAGGCTTATTAGGAAAAGGAGAAAGGAGATAACTGCGTAGTCACAGGAAGGCAGGAAGGCTGCCGGGTCACATGGTTGTTAAAGGCAAAGCCAGGAGGAAAGGACAGCCCTGCATGGCCCCAAGTTCCAGACCCTTCAAATTACAGCTGTCCCCTCTCTCTAGGAGGCCTGGACCCAGGGGGAAGGAGCTCCACTTCCAGAGGTGAGGGCCATGGCAGGGGAAGAGGCCGCAGGCAGAGAAGACTAATGCAGAAGTCCTCAGACTCTTCTGCCCTTCCCAAGAGCAAGGAGGATGGAGCAGGAACCAGGAGGGAAGCAGCCTGGCACAGTCCATGTGGCACTGCCCACGCTCCTCAGGTTGTGGTGCCCAGGAGGCTGGCGTGGGACGGGACCACAGGCAGCTGTGTTGATGCTGTGGAGAGAGGGGTTGTGACCCGAGGTTTGTTTGAAAACCTGCATAAACATCATCTCTCAGAAGGAGAGTTTATGCTCCTTAGCCAAACAAGTTGTTGCAGATGATGTATTGTGAATGGATTTGTTAAGTCTGAGCTGGGGCATAAACTCTCCCCACGCCCCAAAGACCACTGACTACCACTGTTGGGGAGAAGGCCTCGTCTCTGGCCAGTCCCAGCTTGTGTCTCCCCCTCCTGGCCTTGTCTTAACTGAAAGAAACAGGCTCTTCCCAGAGGCTGTCTCTGCTGCACCCAAGCCAGGGGCTGTGTGCTGACTGTTAGGGGAGCCCAGGCCTCAGCCCTCAGCCCTGTGTGAGGAATGAGCTACCTTTGTTTTTTGTGAGCTGAAGGACAAGATGAGTCTTCTTCCCTGGCCTGTAGCCTGTATGGGCATGAGAGAGAAAAGGGGACATGAGGAGGGTCCGTGGGAGACAGGCCAGGCAATGAGGCTCCACCCAGGGTGCTCTCATTACAATAAACCCCGGTGCACCTTTTTAGATGCTGGGGCCCAAGTGCTCAGAGCTGTCCTCAGCACTCTCTTCTGTCACACCCACCACAGGCTGTCAGGCAGTCACGTTAGCTCAGCCTTCAAAGCCCGTGTGCCCACCTCCACATGACCCTTCCTGTCACCTCTCCCTGCATTCCCGCTTCTGTGTCTCCCTGCCTCTACCTGTCCTGCAGCATTGCAGTGAATCCTGTAACAAGGCAGCCAGCCATGTGCCCTCGGCTGAGGCCTCCACTTCCCCAAGAGTAAAAGTCAATGGCCACTGTGGCCACCAAGTCCTACAGAGGCTGCTTCATCCCCCACCACCCCTGTGCTCCAGTCACACTGGCCTCAAACAAGCACGTGCCCAAACAAGCACTTAACCCAGGCTACCTCCTCTGCCTGGGACTTGTCCTCCCTCAGGTACCTCCCAGGCTGCTTCCCAGGTTTCCTGGTCTTTGATCAAATGCCAGACTCTCAATGATGCCCTCTCCAAACACCCCGTCTCACATTTCAACTTACCCACCCTCACCTCTCCAACTATGGATTCTCCTTTTTTAAAGCACTCAACACTTTCCAACCCCCACTGTTCATATAATTTCATTATCACACCTAATCTTGGTTTTTGAATGTCTCTCTGTGGCAGGATGTAAGCTCTGTGAGGGTGGGGTGGGGTCTCTGTCTGGTCACTCACCAATGTGTCCCCAGGATTTAAGTCAGTGTCTGGCATATAGTAGGTACCCAGTAACTACTGGATGCATGGATGGATGAATGGATGAGAATAGATTAATAGCCAGAAGCTCTGGAGGTGGAAGTGAGGTAGGGGGCTGGGACCCAGAGGGATGGGGCCTAGGCCTGGGGTGTGGGCTCACAGCTTGGTACCCATTGGGGTCAACACCCAGGATTCCCTCTGCTAAGTCACCAGAAGTCAGTCACCAACCCTTGGAGCCTGGGAGGAAGTCTGAGACAGGCTGTACAAAGGAGCGTGGCAGCTCTCCAGAAGGAGGGTCGCCCAGCGGGACCCAGTGTCTCTGGACAGTTTATTTTACATGGGATGAATCTAAGCATCTCAAGTGTACACAGAGAACCAAAGCAAAAAAAAAAAAAAAGTGCATTTTAACTTCCTGAAAATGCTTTATAATAAAGCAGAACAATTATATATAGCAAACGCCTTTAAAATTTAAACCCTTTAGACATTTAATTCTTCAGCATTAATACACACAAATGCTATTACGGCAGGGAGGGGGCAGGCAGATTACAGCCTCCATAGGGATCAGAGTTTCAACAGTGTTACTTATAAATTATAGTACATCGATTTTATTTACTGATCTAGGGCAGCCGAGGATGGAAGGGTATACAATGTAGAGTAAACACATTCATACCTACCGGGATGAGGAATGCTGGCAGGAGACACAGCTTTTTAACATTAAAAATGTATAAAGTATTTAGCAAAAGTTACAGAAAACAGACCAAACAAGCAAGTTTACTTTGTTAGAAAATTCCACTTTCTTGGGTTTGCTGATGTGCTCGTGTCAGTGAAAGGACAGCCCCCCACCCCCCCATCACCTTCCTAAGGGGAAGGAAGAGACGCACGTTTGGGGTCTGCACCCGCCCTGACCACTGTCCCCGTCAATGCCTGTCCCTGGGTCCACAGCCCGAGAACTGATCTGCTTGAGAGACACTGGAAGGGGAGTGTCTCTGGGGAACAGATGGGCACACAGAGGGTCCGGGAGAGAATGTGACTTTACTTCAGGTTATGCAACAAATGAGACGAGGTGAGGCCGTTCAGAGCTGTTACCTCGTACCACGCCTTCCTCTCTGTCCCAGGCCACACTCCCCAGCGTACCCATGCACTCCGGCCCTTTGCAACCCCATTAGGAAGTTCCCCAAGAAAAAAGGTCAGTGTCTCCTGAACAGCACACAAAATCCAAAGCCATTATAGCCTCTCCCCTGGAAGCACCCCCCCTCCTGGCTGGGCTGTACTCCAGCCCTGTCACTTATTCTCACCTAGATCTATAACAGGGGTTGGGCCCCTCCCTTCAGGAAAGAGCAGTAACACTGTGGGGAAGTGCAGGGGGAGGAGGTGTTCAGAGTGCTCCCTGGCAAAATTCAACCCAGAGCATCCCAGCAGAGATGCTCAGCTCCCCACAGTGGACCCTGTGGGCTTGAGCTCCACTGCCCTGATCTTCATTTGGCTGGGATCCAGGAGTGTCCAGGAATGTCTGAAATTTTCTGGTTGCCTCTCTGCACTCACTTTTCTCTGAGCAGAGCATGATGGGGATGTGGCTTAGAGGTGTGGTCACCTTGGAGCTCATGCCACAGCTTGCCAGGCCTTGGCTAGGTTGGCTCCTATCTCTGCCACCAGCCAGTGGGCTGTAGGCACAGGTCAGGTGTGAACTCCAGCTGAGCAAGGTTCCAACAATGACAGGAAGGCTGATAGGCAATTTGGTCTTCGTGTCTCTCCTGGCTCCTCAGAAAGAGCCTTCAGGACATGCCATCAAACGTCACTGGATGAGACCTCAAAGATAATGAATGACTTAAGCTATCTTTGGTGGTGATGGGGGAGGGTGTCAAGGAGGAACTACCTCATTTCAATGGTTCATGAAAGTTAATTTGAGCTCCATTTGCATCTCAATGGGGAAGAGTCAGGGTGTCCTTCTCATGAGGTTTTTTGGACAAGGCCATGAACAGTGACCCAAGTTAGGTATGGCCATGGTGGTCAGAGGGGGCAAAGGTGGAAATGAGAAGGGGCGGGAGGTAGAATACAGCTGGTGAGGAAGC
The DNA here is from genome assembly GCF_000260355.1 of Condylura cristata. NCBI lineage: Eukaryota > Metazoa > Chordata > Mammalia > Eulipotyphla > Talpidae > Condylura > Condylura cristata. The sequence continues at coordinate 27,400,787 of NW_004567118.1, read as the reverse complement.
CTGAGAGATCATCATCTAGAACAAATACCTTCTGTTTGCAAACGAAGCAACAAAGACCCAGGGAAGGGTGGTGAGGAGCCCATGACCAGGTCACCGGGCCCCAGCTATGTCATGTCCACTTGCCTCACACACCTCCTACTGCTCACCAAATGCGAGCTAAAGTGGGCAGCCCCACAGAGAGTGAATCTGCTCACTGAGAAGAAGGCCACTAGACGGCCACTCCTCCCTCCAGTTGCTGGCAGGTTTCTGCCTCTAAAATGAACCTGAAAGGAAAGTGTGAGCCCCAACGACGACTTGTGGGCATAGCTGGCATTTGAAGAAAAGCCTTGGGAGCCATAAGCAGGGGCTAGCAGGCTGGACATGGCCATGCAAACAAGCTGAAGAAGACCCCAGGCCAGGAACTGCCAGGGCAAACAGCTCATTTAAAAGCAAGGAAGCTATGTGGGACAGCCATACAACCGGAGGTGACTCCGTGACCCAGGGAACAAGCACCGATACACAAAAGCAGTGGCTCAGCAGCACTGGGTGAAAGAAGCCAGACTCAGGCTGCATCAGAGAGATTCCACTTGTGGGACATTCTAGAAAAGGACAAACTACAGGGTCATAAAGTTGACTGGTCTTTGCCAGAGGCTAGGGATGTAGGAGGGGGTTGACTACAAGAGTTGGAGGGAATTTTTTATGTAGTAATGAAAATATGTTAATTTTGGTGGTGTTGACTAGAAGGTATAAGGGTGTCAAAATTCACTAAACCCTACTGAAGGTAAATTTTACTGTAAGTCAAAAAACCCCAATACTGTATGTCAACTACTTCAAAAAACCTAGAAAAAGACAAGGATTTTGGGGGTGAGAGGATCATGGGAATGAGAGGGTGGCCTGGCTAAGTATAAGTAAGCACATTGCCACTGAGCACCCCACTTAACATCTGTAAAGTGCTTTCCCTACCTACACATTCATGAGCAGGTCTGTAGAATCTTGTTTAAACTCCTCTTGCCAAGGGCACTCATAGCTGGAAGTAAAATCACTTAAACAAGCCAAGGTCTTTGACATCCTTTGAATTTTATGGCTTGTATTTCCAAGAAGGGACTTTGGCTCAGCCAAGAACTTTATGCACCCATCCACTAAACTAGTAATTGATTGACTTTCACAAAGGGATAGAAACAAAACCCTGGTGCGTGAATGTATACACTGTCTCTGTTTGCTTCAGTCATTAATCAGCCCTGATGAGCAGAGAAATGCCTCCTAAGGCAGAAACACTTCCTGGCCAATAGGCAAGGGCAGGAGGTAGAGAGGAGGCCCAAGCTGATTCCACAGGGAGACCCTCAGGACAGGCATCTCCATAGCCCAGTTTTTCTGTGCTTTGCAATACTGATCAAAAGTTGTTGAAAATGGAGAGGAACAAGTGGCTTTTCCAGGGTTGTCATGGCAACCAACTCACTTGGAACACAATTTGTCTTAGAGAAAGATTTTTGAAATCAGATTTTCACAGACAAACTAAGTGCATCCATGTCTCTAGGAGAGGCAGGTATAGAGGCTCATCTGTTCCTAGAAATGGAACAATGAATGGCTCTCAAGAATCATTCACTCTGTTCAAAAAGAAGGAAAGGAGTGAGTGAGTGAATTCAGATCAATCAGGATAACAGGACCTCTAAAAATCAAAATTCTGCCTTTAAATATTAGCGTTACTGACCAGCAAGATCTGTGGGGAAAGATAAGTACACAAAGTAAGAGACAGGTTACCTGGGCAGGACCAGATCTTGTCCCCAGATCCTAATACATAGCCTGGCCTTAGTTAACTGATAGGGGATGGAATTGAGGCAGGAAGGAAAAATGGAAGTATGTGGAGAGGCTAATGAGGCTGAAGTGAGGGGGTGAGGGAAAGAATGACTTCCAAACATCCAGTCAACTTGGGCTGCCCTTGAAGAAGCAAGAGAAGAGGAGGTGACTCTGGAATCTTCAACTGGGAATGAGAAGACAGTCAATGCGCCAAGTCATATTAAAAATAGCTATGTCCATACAAAGCTAATGGCTCTGAACATTTGAAAATCATTCACAAGTTAGGTGATGATGCCATCAAGCAATTACTACTAGCACCCGTTTTTAAAAAAGAAACCAAGGAAAAAAATTCTAAATTGAGTAGCTGATGTCATGGCCCAGTGCCCAAGTCCAGGAGGATGGGTCTCTATCTCAGGGACAATTCCCCTATGACCCTCATGTTGGTAAAGGTCTTCAACCTTTTTGGATGTTGGATTAAAAAAAGTGACAATGGTTGGTTTTCTTTAGGATATTCTGCATCTTTCTACTATAAAAGAGAAATCTGACTCTGAGAGAACTGCCAAAGGATTCAAGATTAATGTCATCCCAACTAGCATGTAAGACTAAGAGAAGACAAGTCACTTATGCCCTAGAGCCCACCCACTGGGAGACCTGTTAATCCAAAGTAGTCAGAGGGAACAATAAGTAAGGAAGATGGAACCTCAGGTGTGAGTCAAGGACAGAATCTCTCCCTTGCGAGTAAGGCCTTTTCTCCCACTGGTCCACTCATGTTGATTTTCCAAACTGACATGGCAGACACATATGCTGTGGCATAAAAGGGGAGAAGAGAGGAGAAAAGACCAGCAGCAGCATTGACAATATCTCAAGTCATTCTCTGAACAGGTTTTTCCAGGAAGTAGGGACGGAACAAGGGAAAAATGGTACCCGCACCAAGCAGGCACTTGGTACAGGGCTCTGGACCATACAGAAAGAGCTGCGAGGCAGGGAGGTGGGACACTAATATAGCCAGAGTCTGCGAGGCCTGTACAGGCCAGTCAGTGAGAGGGAGACACACGAGGACAGGGGCTCCGACCCCACCACGGACAAGCAAGTGGAGCTGCCTGGGGGATGATGACAACTTGCCCAACCCATTTCCCACAGGGAACCTGCCCAGCCCCACTGTGATCTCCCCTGGGAAGGGGTGGGGCTGAGAGGAAGCAGTAGAGAGCTGGCAGACTGGGATTTCTAGAGCGGAGACAACAGAAGATGCTCGATCCAGGGAAACACAACTCAACGTTCTGACTCAGGGCTAATTTGCTGAATGAGGTAGTTCCATCCTGAGCTCTCTGGGTGGGGTTGGTTTGGGAAGACAGGCACAAGTCTTCTCCCCAAGACCTCTGATGGTGAAAAGTGGCAGAGAAGAGACAGGATGTGGGCTCCCAGAATGCAACAGGGAAAAATGGAGGGCTGCAAAGGGTTGTGGGCATGAGCTGTTTGGCTGAATGGTGACTTCTATCCATGATTCTGATCCTGTTTCTGATCCTAATACTTTGGGGACAGATGCCTCCTTCCCTTGGCCCTCCTAAGCTCTGGAGAGAAGAGGGCCAGCTGGAGAAAGGGCCTGGGGCCTCCAGGGGCACAGATGTGCAACACAGCTGGCTCCAGGTGAGGAGGCAACTCCCACGATGCTCAGCAGGGACCACAAAGCTCCAGCCTTATTTGTTTTCAGAGCAACAAGCACAGCACAGGAGTTGGGGGCTTCAACCTCAGAGACAAGGGCAGGGCTGTGGATCGGTCTTCTGGCGTGGGAGCACTGGGAGCTTCCCAGCGGGGCCATCCAAGCTGCCCTTCTGGAATCCCAGTGGCAGCCCTTGCTCCCCCCACTCCTCAGTGGAACAGGAAATCGAGGGAGAGGACAGCGCCACTTGGCGGCAGGCCCCACAGCGGGAGCCACCCCTGTCTCTCTGTGGGACCCACCCCCCGGCCCCTCTCCTCGGCAGGACCCCCGGGGCTGCATGTGCCCAGCTAGATCTCCATGTCCACGGGACGGATGTTGCCCGTCTTGTGCTCTCTGACCCACAGCTCCCTGTCTTTGGCGGGGTCCACTTTTCGAAGCAGTTGGTCCACAGGCTCGACTGTCTGCAAAGGACAAAGAAGAAAGGACACCGTCAAAGATGGCAGCCAAGCCAGGGACACCTCCTCTGAATCACGCTGCTTTCCAATGTGGCCATGAGGGCAGCTTCTCTAGAGGGTTGTGGGGGGCCCTGGGGAGGCCCATTTGAGCTCTGTGAGATTGGGGGTCCTGGAACTCTTGTTCCTCTCCTGCTTTAGGCATGAGGTCATAGACCTTTTTCTCCTTTTCTCCTCACATTTAACACTCAAGAACAGGTCAATGGTAGTTTTAGATATTTTGAATATTTCTAGAAAATGTTTTTTAATGTGCCAGGGGAGATACTTACAACTTCAGTGTTTTAACCAGCAGGGACTTCTTTCTCTTTGGGGTAACAACCCACATGCATGTCTATTTCATGTACTTTGTATGGGTTCATGTGGATCTCCAGGCTAATCCAGACAAGTACACCCACGAGGTAGCTCACCTCCAGGACAGAATCCACTTGACCTGCCATGACACAGTGCCAAGCATCTCTCCCCTAGCCCTGGGTCTTGATGACCTGAGCCCGAGGGTGGGTGACTCACGCTTTGGTTGAACATGTCTGTCTCATGCCGGAGCTGTGTGTACTGGCACAGGTGCTGTCGGATCATCTCCACTCTCTCCACCTCCAGCCGCTCCAGCTCCTGCCAAGGAGGTGAGACCAGAGACCTCTGAGTGTGTCCCTCAATGTGGGGACCTCCCCAGCACCCAGAACCCAGGCTGCCCAATGCACAAAACACAAGCCACCCCTGCTTCTTCCCATCCTGTCTCACCCTCTGGGGTATGACAAAGAAAGCCTGCATCTGGGATGAAAGTGAAAGTGTAAGACAGCAGTTACTCTCTCCGAACCACCAGCTGACCACAGTAAGCCCTAAGGGTTCTGCTGCATTGCCGCACTGTCCTCACAATCATTTTAAGAGAGAGGGCCCATTTTCGTCTGCATTTTTCAAGCCAGGAATTACTACCCAGAAAGTAAAATGGCTTGTCCAAAGAGCAGTAGGATTTGAGCCAGGACCTGCTTGTGCCCTCGACCATGAGCACAGTACAGCCCAAGCCCCAGGTCCCGAGGGTTAGAGAAATGGGGCTCCTTTGGGTGTCCCTATGCCTCAGGCTCTTGGGTTTTTCTCCTTCGCCAAAGAGCCTCCTGCCCTCGGTCCACCCCTCGTGCTAAGAGGCAGTGTCCAGGTGAGGCTTTCACTGTCAAAAGGAGGAGTGGAAAGGGCTTGTCCTTCGGTTTCTACATGGTTCCATACCTTAGAAATTTAGGGAACCAGCCTGCTATTCCGTGTATAATTAGGTCACTGCTCAGGTGATTAATAGCGGAGAGTGTTAAACCAGGGGGTTTAATGAGGAGATTAGCCAGGAGGAAATGTAGGTCACCATCCTGGCAGAGGCCTCTAATCGCTCCGGTGGGTTGAAACCAGGGAGATGGAGGTCAGCCCCATGCTGGCTGGATAGGGATGGTGAGATAAGAACCTGTCAAGAAGAATATAGCTAGCCCCAGTTCTCGCCTATATTCACACAGCTAGAAGTGCTAGAAGGCAGGATCTGAATCCCCAACGCCAGAGCAGATCGAATGGTCTGCTGTGGTCGCCTCCAGGCGTCATGGTCCGCCAACCTCCTCCCAGGGCCTCTTGCACACCGCCCTGGTCCTGACGTGCTTCACAGGTATGTTCACTCACCAGTGTGGTGGTCACCATCTCCTCAAACCACTTGGACTGGGCTTGGTTGTAGAGATCCACACAGCGCATGAGGTCATCTCCTGCAAAAGGCCACCAGCCACAGTCTAACTCCATCCTGTTCTCATCAAGGTGTTCCTCTCCTGCCCAGGCCCACAACTGTGCCTGCCCTTCCCTGGGACCCTGGAGACCACTGGCCATCAGAACAAAGGAAGGGGGCAACCACGAGACTATTTTCAGAATGTCTATCTCAATGTACATCCCAATCACTTAGCCTTCAAGAAGGATTTCAGAGAGAGAGATCGATCAAGAGAGGAAGGAGGTGGGGGAGACATTCCTGGATCCCTACCCATATTGTGAACCTGAGGAAAGTTCGTCTCAGCAGTTTTCTTTAATTTTGGAGAGTCTTGCTTGGTGAAATTAAATGCCACAAGTAACCTGGGGCTAGTTATGTTTCAAGGAGAAGTCTGCAAATCTCGAATGTGTTTTGTGTGTGTGTGTCTACATGCACACAGCAAGGTGTTATGCTAAAACACAAAATAATTTATCTGATGACTTATAGATCACTCCTGTGCATTGATGGTATAAAAACACATGCCAGAAGGCTACACACTAGTTCCAGGATAGGTACTGTGCTGGGCAAAGGAGAGATGGGTGGCAAAGGAACGAGCTCTTTCTAGAGCAAGTCATTTCACAAGAAGGACACCTGAAACAAATGTAACTAACCCATCTTGATGGCCAGCATATCATTTGAAAGCTTTTGTAGTTAGAAAGAGCAACTGTAAAGTCACTGCAAACAGTATTAGGTCCCAGCACTCCAGGACCCAGCACACAGAACACAGACCCCAAATGGGCTGCGTCCAGGGAGCCCGCCAGAAAGGCAGAGTTCTGGATGCACCAAGACCCAGCGAGTCAGAAACTGCATTTTCACAGATCCCCAGGTGAGCCCGGCACACCCAGGGGGAGAAGTATCGGCTGAGCGCACTGCTTCCTGGACTGCAGCTTTCAGGTCACTTCAGGGTCCCCAGGGAGGAAGGCGCCATTGTCTCTGCTCATGAGCCAGCCCAGACCAGCTGATTTGCTCTTTAGAACGAGCAGTCGAGGGGACTCAAAGCCACTCTTATAATGGCCTCGCCCTCGCGGGTGGGTGTGTTCCGAAATGAAAGCTCAGTGGGAGAGGGAGGCCACACAATCCAGGGCTGGTCAGGCCCTCTCCTGGCGCCTTCCGACCAGCCCTGCCCCAGGCTGCGGGGTGAGCCTCCAGGGAGCAAAGCAAATCAAGGGGTTCGGTCCTTTGGTTCTTGGTCCAACATCAGTGACTGGGCTCTGGTTGCGAGCAGGACTCACTAGAGGTAGGAAAGTGGATGTTGTGCTGCAAACACATCCCACCTGCGTCTGAGGGTGGGGTGAGCTTGCTCCCTAGAGTCCACTAGGAAAACTCCCTGAGCTGTGCTGTCGATACCGATTTGGGGAACATCCTTAGGGAACTTAGAGTGTCAGGGAGTAGGGCAGGTGGAGGAGGTTGCGTCTTCTCTCTACACTCCAAAAGTCTGACATTGGGCAGAATGACTGGCATTGAACCAGAGCCAGAACCAGAGATTCTGGAAGCAGAATAAGGCTGTCATGTTTGACTTTACTGTGTGGTAGCAGATACTGATAGACCTGCATGGGCCCCCATTTCTTCTAGTGGGGATACCAATGGCACCTTCCAGGGTTAGGATGGGGCTGAGTGGAGGCAGATACATGCTGCAGCAGATGCCGGTCAGGGCAGAGGCATGGAGGCAGCAACTGTGGTGACTATGAATGAGGTCAAGCCCCCAAGGGTCCACGTGGCCTCCCTTTCCATAGCCTTAGGGAATATGATGGAAGGGGAGGAAAGGGTGCAGCATGAAAGGAAGGTGGGATTTCCTGGGGTACAGGCTGTCCAGCATGCTAACAAGCACGGCTGGTATACGAGAGAAGGACTCCTGGGGCCCCATGCACCAGAACTGCCTGTCTGGGGGACGGCCCACCCCGTGTGCCATCAGTTCCCCCATATGTAGACATGTGAAAATAGGAGGATGAAAAGGGAGAATGGTCTGACATTGACTGGTGGCTGGCACACAGGGAGGGCTCAACAACGGGAGTATATTTTTAGCCGCAGGACTGATCGCTTTCACTACAAAGAAATTGCGGGCTGTAAGAATGAGACTGTCGCCTGACGACAATACAAGAAAACCAGAACACAGAGCATGACCAGAAAACAACAAAGTGAAGATTAAAAAAAAAATTGACTCAGATGAACTCGACACAAAAAACAAAATATCAAGACTGACAGAAATGAAAATACTTGAATGAGAACTTCTGGAATATATGGTGAGAAAAGTGGAGTGAGCAAAATGAAGTCTGCTGGGCCAAATGTTTTTCTTTCAAAGAAACACCCAAAGCCTCACAAAGCGAGACAAGTAATAAAATTCTTGAATAAAGGAAGACCTTGGTGAGTCACAAAACCTAGAAATTGTAAGAGGAAACTTACTTAAAACAAACAAGTAAACCCCACCCTCAATAAAAGAAAACTAAGAGATAAAATTGAAAAATAATGACCTAGGAAAACTTTTGCAATTGAAATGATAAAAGGATAATTTTCCTAGCATTTAAACAATTCCTATCAACCAACCATTGAGATCAGCTAATTAACAAGAAATTGGAAAGTTAATCAAGTTACAGAAAAACATCACAGGTGGTTTCTAAGTCTCTTAGAAATGCTCAACTTCACTCAAAAAAATAGAAATTGTAAATTAAATTAAATGTAAATATGATTTTTCAGCAGATGGCTATGAGGTCAGAATTTGATAACACACGGTGTTGACAAGATCTAGGGAAGCGGCTTTCAGGGGGACTATTCGGGTCCTCATCTCTGGAGAACAAATTGAAAACATCTCTCAAAATGGATACGATCCTGTGAACTAGAAGCTCCACAGCCAGATACTCTCTCTAAGCAGATTTACTGTGACAGACACACAGACGCATTTACATAACACAGCACTGTTCACACTGACAAACACTGATACCGTCTAAAAGTCCCACAACAGTCACGGAGAAGACTGAGGAAATAAATTTGGATACAATCATCTATTTCAGATGACTTTCAGCCATTGAAAAGTCTATATATACAAATATACAGGCAACTAAATGGAATGGAACAATCTCTAAAATAATTAAAATACAAGTTCAAAACCTGGAGTATATAAAGAAATTTAAATACAAAACCTAGAACATATGATCAAATTTAAATCTGTAAATATTAAAAAACATTAAATTAAAACACTAGGAAATGTTGATGGTGATTCTATCTGGAAAACGAGATTTATATTCTTCTGTGCTAAATCATTGTTGCCAAGTAATGATAATTAGTTTTCAATATAATTTGAGTTTTAAAATAATTTTATAGCTAAATTAATTTCTTCACCCTGGGCTTCCCTTCCCAATATTAATAAGTCATTACGCCTTCTATTTCTGGATCTAGTCACTTATTGCTGAGCATTGTATGCTATTTATATCAAGTGCTACGTTACTATTACATCACTTTGTTGTAGACTTATTTTTATATCTTTGTATTTTCAAATGTCCACATGGTGACTGCTTCATATGGCCGTGAGTTAATTGTACCAGGTTCACTAAAGGTTGGGATGAGAGAGACCTAGCGGTTACCAGAGCACACGCTAACCGACAGCACCCCCTGCAACATGCACTGTCTTTGCATGCGGCCGTTAAAAGAAATAATAGTAAGTTTTGCGGTTCTAACTGGCCTCTCTCCGCCTTCCTTTTGTGGGAGCTAACTTTCACCACTAGGTGGGAGCAGACACCAACTCACTGGGGGAGTGTCAGAACATTTGCATCTGGTTATCTCATGCAATGAAATGCCGGCCCCTGTAGGGGGCAGGAGCCCATCACCAGGGTTAACCTGGGGAGGTGGTACAGTGTGGTGGGCAGTTGGGGTTTGCTGTCCCCCGTGGGTTCCACATGGGGACAGGACCCCAAGTTCCAGGTTCATGAAAGAGACTGTCCACTTTGGATGTCTAGGGCTTGGGCAAGAAAGAGTCCTTGTCAGGGATTTGTAAAGAACCCAGTGTCCATCGTGACCTGGAGGCAATCTGGCCTGCCCCCCAGTCTTGTCCTATGGGGTGGGCCTCCCAGCACCCCACCTTCCAGCCCTCTCCCTTCTGTGCTTCCGTGGACAGTGAGGACTTGAGAAGCAGGTGGGCCTCCGCCGGCACTCACCAGCCTGCGTGGACTTCCTCCGCGCCTTCTTGATGTCCTCTTCTGTCTTGTTGCTCAGCTTGATCTCCAGCTGCTGGGTCTTCATCTCCAGGTCTCTCTGACGCTCCGTGAGGGCTTTCCGGGCCTGGGGTTCAAGGATGTGGGGGGAGCTGTTCACAGAGCTCAGAACCAGGAAGGCCTACGGGTCACGTGGCTGCACCCCCTTGTCCAGCTAAGAGACCTTTCTTTCCCTCGCCTGCTTTCACAGGTGATGCCACAATGGCTCTAGAGGCTGAGCTGCTGGAGCAGCATTGTCCAGCCAGCAGTGACCATGCATCCCTGTCGCTGCCCACTGCATCTTGGCTTGACTTGGGGCGGGCTCCCAGTTCGTGGGAGTAGGCACTTGTACTGGAGACCCAGTTCTGTGGAAGGGACCACAGAGGTCATCTGTGTCACCTGTCACCGTGTTCAACAAATGGCAACAGCACAATTACTGCTCTGGGCAGGCCAGCCCTGCTTTCCTTATTAAGGTTTCGACCCTCCATAGCTCCAAGGCACTTTGGAGGGTCTAAGGTGCCTACAGCCATGCACATCTCCTGCTGCCTCTCCAAAGGCACTGAAGGAGACATCTCTCTCCTTCGGATCTGGCTGTCGAGAGCTACCCACTGGTCAGATGGCTTTGGCCTCTGGGAGGGGGTGATTTTGTCAGGAGGAAATGCTAAGCAAGACCCAGACAAAGGGGTTGTGTGAGGGGCCAGCACTCTCCAATGCATTCAAGGGTGTACCCCACCTTCTGTGTCCGGTTAACTCCACAATAATTCCCAGTGCAGGTGCAGCTTCGCCTGCTTCTCTTGGCCCTCTGGGCAGTGGGCCCAGTGCCAGGGGGAGCAGCTCTTACCTGCCTCTGGCAGGGGCAGAAAGTTCTTGGGCGTGGACTTGAGGTTTGTATAACCCCCGGTCTACCCCGAGCCTACCACAGGGGGACAGGACAAAGGCCTCTGCCTATGCCCTGATGCCCCTGCTGGTGTCCACCACCTTCCAGCAGGTCCCCAGCCCCTCCCCCACCCTCGCCTCCTGGGCCCTCACCTTCTCCACTGAGGCATAGCGGCTGGCGAGCTGCTTGCGGAGGTCAGCGATGTGGTGGTCACACTTTTTCAGGTCTTTCTTGAAGTTCTCCCGGAAGTTCATGAGGGGTTTCTCAACTTCGCTGTGCAGCTGTTGAGGAGAATAAGGGGGGCAGATCTACTCAGGACCTCAAAGCACCAGCTTCAAGTAAATGGAGGAGAGAGGGGCAATGCCTGCAGCCTCTGGGAGCATGGGTCTGGGGCAGGGACTTGGCCCATCTGACAAGACGGTGAGAGCAAGAGGTCACACATCTGATGGCGCTGAGGGCAGCCGTCCTAGCTGGGCGGGCCCCGGTGGTCACAGGGCTGGGGCACACGAGTCGGCCTCTGGAGCTTTTCAAGGCCCCTGTTGCCTCCTGTGATTGCCCACTGGGAAGGCTACAGGGGTAAAGCTAAGCCACTGTTTCTGTGCCAGCAGCGCCCAGCACAGTGACTGTGGCTGCAACTCATTAGATGAACTCAGGCCAGTTTGTTTACTGACCACCTGCTACGGCCAGGTGTCCGGACTACACAGGTGACCTGGGCACGGTCCTACGGTGGGAACCACCCCAGGCCACGGAGGGCTTTCTCAGCACACTGGTTGGCATAGAAAGGCCACTTCGGCCCTTTAGATGGCGACCTGTGCTCTGAGGACCAGACAAGTAGGCGGCTGCCCTGGAGGGCTAGGCCACGTCGGGTCTCAAGCCTCTTCTTTGTCTTTTATTCCTTCCTTCAGTACCATTCCCTTTTGAGGGAGAATTTTACTTAAGACTTTTGTTTCAGGTGTCAACATGAGACGTTGGTAAGGAAGCAGATAGATGTGGACTGCTGTGGTCAGGCTGCCAAGCAGCCTTGAGCCCCGATAACTCAGCTTCTTAGAGCTGACCCAGCTCCCCTTGCAGGGCCCCCTGATTCAGTCTTCTGAGGACCCTCACCTCAGCCCCCCCATTCATCCTATGGCCCCCTGACTCTGCTGGTGTTCTGAGCCCCTGGACCACCACCTGTCCCAGAAGTATGTTGGGAAGCACAGGTGAACTTCCTTGCCCACTCAATTCTGGGGTTCTGTGCTTTCTCTCCTTTCCCCTCTCACCAGGCTCTTATCTTTTCCTCTGGAGACCTTGAAGTTAATTCTACCCAAGGTATTACACAGGACTGAGCCCCAGGAGGGCAGGGCCATGCTGATTTGGCCACTGCTGGGTCCACACAGTGTCTGGGAGGAGTTGGTGCAGAATGAGTGTTCTTCTGCACCAGGACAATGATGAGTGTCCAGTGCCCTGATGGCAAGTTAGCAACTTAGATGACCTCGAGACTAACCAAGAATGCTATCCAGGTTAACTGTAAATGTCTGTTATTTTTTGAGCGCTTGGAAATTTCCTCGTATAAGAAAATAGCCCCATCTGGTGGCTGTTTGTAAGACGCTATAAAGTTGACAGTTGCCAAGAGGACACAAGCCCCATTCCACGGAAAAAGCTACCTCACTGAAATGCGGTGGGAGCCTGCCCCTAACTGGGCTTCCAGCAGGGTTAACTCAGCCCGTTGCATCACTGACTGTGGGTTCTCTTTCTGATGGCCAAGAAAGCAAGCTCATTCCCAGACTTTAAATGTGCCCAAGAGTGACCCAGAGGGGCTTCTCAGCATTCAGGATTCTTGGGCCCAAGGTTCTGTGGTCTGGGGAAGGGTCCAAAAACCTGCCAACACACCAAAATGTTTTCCCCCAAATTCCACAAACTATCTGGAAACAATGCTGTCAGCTGTCAGGGGACAGTCAAGACCCAAGGATTCTCCCACTACATTATAAGTACTCATAAAATGCAAATTGTTCTCTAAAAAGTTGGCTGAGTAGCTCATCCTCATTCTTAACTTCCAAGCATCTTTGTTTAACCAGAGGCAGAAGCACTTTCTGGAAGCCGAATCCTGCGGACTCTGAGTTGGCTGCTTTGGATGGAGCTGCTCAGTGCGTCTGTTTGGGACTCCTGCTTCCGTAGCCTCCTCCTTTCTGCTCATACATCAGAAGAGAATAAGAGCAATCCCAAGTTGAAAGGACTCTCAGAGAAAGTCTGGTCCAGCGTTTTTTAAATGGTGTGTTGTGAAATCAATGTGTGGGTCAGGCCCAGCTTTCTGATGAGAGCAGACCCAAGTCTAACAGCAAACACCGGAGTGCATTTTAGGTAGAAGGATAAGCACTGTTTCCTGCATCAGGTTATTTGTGTGAGCACCTGCAGGTGGATACCTGGGTGTGGATACTGAGTGTTCTGGGTGGTCAGTGAAAGGCACCCCCGAGGGTCACAATCAAATAAGCTTCAAATCATGTGCTCTGGCCCACATGCAAACGTGGATACCCAGAGAGGCTAAGGGACTAGCCCAATGACACCACTCTTGTCTCTTGTTTGTGACAGTTCCCCCCACCCCCAAACCTGCAGACTTGACTGCAACTGAGCGGCCTCCATTGCATGATTAGATTTTCCCCCATCAGAAGGAATGTTCTATTCTCCCTTCTGCAGTTAGAGCCAGGTACAAATTCCTCTGTATAATACAGCCTTATTTCTTCACCCATCGGCTGCTATTAACAATGGCTTGGCTAACACACTAGCAGAGCCTGAAAGACTGCTGTCACAGAGCTGCATTCCTCCGAGAGCTCTTCTCCCCTCCCTGAGCACTCAGAGCAGAACTGCAGAGTGGAACAAGGAGCACACATTTAAATTAGTTTCATGCCTATGAGGCTGTACTATCTGTGGCAGACAAACAGGTTCTTGAAGCCCCTTTCTTTGCAGGGGATTGCCATACAAACTCCTGAGCTGCCACTGGGATTGCCTGAGGCCACCGCCACTGACTGACAGGCGGAAAATAGCAAAGGTTCTCTCCCAGAAATCTATTTTGGGGAAGTGTTCTTCATACGCCTCCTGTCAACTGAATGGTGGCCGTTCGTGCCATCCACATCTGACTGAAACATCCTGGGCACTTGGACACCAGCCTACACCAAGAGCGGGCAGAGTTGCGTAATTTAAATGCTGTGGTCAGCCTGGAGGAAAGGCCTAGGGGGTCACGTCCCCTGCCCTCAGCCCTCTCCTTGCTTCCTTAGTAGCTGAGCCCAGCAGGCAGACTGACCGCTGGGCTGTGATTTAGCCTCTTTGGCCCTTCTCATGTGAGAAATGGTGACGCTGTCTTGCATGATGGTTGGTAAAATCAAGGGAGATGATATATTCTGCACACACCCACCTAAAACATGAGTGCACGTGAGACTGGCTTCACTGCAAATGCTCCTTGTGGTCTTCATCCTGAGCTTCCAGCAGAGCTCCTGAAACCTTTGTGATTTCTTAAGTGGTAAAGGTACTTCTAGTATTTGGCCTTTGACCCCAGTTCCTGACACAGAGCTCCCAAACCCTTTGGCATCCCAGGGGTGAGAGGAGTGGCTTCAGTGCTAGTGGGCTGCTGGACAGCCTCAGGATGGGGGCTGTCACCAGAAAGACCAAGCCATGGTAAGAAGCTTGAACTGTCAGCCCCACCCCCATCCTCCTGGGAAAGGACTGGGAGTTTGAGTGAACCGTAGATCAGGCTGAGGAGATGAAGCCGCCATAAAAAGCTACCAACTCTGAGGCTTCAGACAGCTCCAGCACAGCAAGCACACTCACATGCTTGGAAGGTGAGGGACGATTCCATGGAGACAGAAGTTCTCATGCTTGAGATCCTTCTGGACTTTGCGCTATATACCTCTTCATCTGGCAGTTCATCTGTATAAAGTGGCAACTCACTGTTTCCCTGAGTTCTGTGAGCCTCTCTAGCAAATTATGAAACCTGAGGAGGGTGTCATGAACACCTCCCATTTGCAGTTAAGCCAAACAGAAGTGTGGGTACCTGGGAAGAAACCGTGTGCACTTGTTACGGACTGAGCCCTTCACCTGCAAAAGCTGATGTATCACCAGGTGAACAGAATCAGAACTGAGTTAAAGTGTAGGACACCCAGCTGGAGTCAAGAGACTTGGCCGGTGTGGGAACCCCCTTCAGATTGGGTGGTCAGTGTTTGTTCGAGCGTTGGCATAAAAGGAAGCAGGGGAATGCTGTGCCTCAGAGTGGCTTTTGTCACCTGAGTGCTCCATAAGCCACCAAGAGCCACAGGTTGTGCTGACAGGTAGTAAATGCCACTGGGGCCCAGGGGGTCCAGCAGAGGACCTTTCAGAACAGCAGTCCCCATTCATGGCACCAGTCAATGGAGGTTCTCCCCACACAGAGAACAGAGTGGCAGGGGCTAGATGAGAGGATGGAGGCCTAATGAGAACACTACCCACATCCACAGCTTAAAAGAACATGCTGTTTTATATGCAAGGCAGAAAAGGGACCAGTTTATGGAGCTGCTTCTCTCCCAGTGCTTGACTGGCAACTGTCTCATGAAGTATTTGGGGGATGAGGTTAGTGTACCATTGCTAGCTCAGGAATTCTCACATCTGGGTAGCAACTCATTCTTGGGGCATTAACATCCTTTAGAAGCAGAGAGCTGGTAAAACACTGTCTCTTCCTCTTCCTTCCTCTCCCTCCCTCCCCAGTTCTTTATAAAACTCCTCTCTGAACCGCAGTCATTTGAACATTCACTCTGTGTGTGCAGCAGGTGCATTCCCCACCTGGTGGGGTGGGGAGACCTGATTTCAAAGCTAGACACCTGTCCACCTACAGGGCAGTCCCATGGGGGCCCTGAAGCCCAGAATGTCAGTTGTTATGGGAAAGCTAGGGGACCCAGGATGTTCAATGCAGAAACTCTGGGAAGGAGCAGTCAACTTTGGGGGATGCTACTGTTAAGTAGTAAAAGAGGCAGTCTAATGCCCAACTGAAAAATGGGGCCTCAGAGAGTTAAGGACCATGTCCAGTGTTCCCTCAGACTGCTATCTGACTGTGGACAGCAGGACAGTAAGAAGACCAGGGGTCCAGGAAACAAAGCTTACTAGGAATGGAGACACTCTCAAGAGTGTTTCTTCCCTTAGAAGGCAAGCATGCTAGTGAGTTGCCCACCATCATAACACATTTTGTGAATTATTTCACTTTGACACTTGGTTTCTTTCTCCCCTGAAAAATGGTTGAGAGCCTCCCTGAGAAGGAATTTGGAGATAGGCGCCAGAAGTGGAGAAGAAAGCAATATGGAGAAATCAGAAAATGAAGGAAGGAGCTAGTCAGAGAGCTCCATTCACTCATTATTTCCAAAAACAGTTATTGAGCATCTATTACACACTAGACACCACCCTGGGTACTGGGGACAGACTGATGGACACAGAAACATCTCTGTCCTTAAGAAGGGCCTGGGGCTGGAATCTTTATAACCAAAGGGAAGACTCAGTTACCTGTTGTGAAATTTTGTAACAACAAAAATAAAAAACAAAAATGTTCTCTCTTTGGCACATTCTAGTTGCTCCTGACACCACACCAAGAAGACGTGGAAAATGCCAATAAGCTACTTTGGAAGCCCAACAATGTGAGTGTGGGGTTTCGTCACTCAGGGTTCACCTGCGGAAGTGATGGGCATCACTTACACCTCACAGAGGTGTGCTGCGGCTGCCCCACTGACTCACCACAGCTGAATGCTAAAGTTATAGGACTTTTGTGAACTGGCTATTAAGAGACAGCCAGTCTTAAAAATTAAACTTGAAATGAATAAATTCTATTGACAGCAAAGGTAATACAGATTCCACATTTTCTAACTACACTTTACTATTCTTGAACGGATACTTGTAGTTACTGATGTGACTACATAAGTAATGTGGGAACATTACTGAATGATGTGTTTCTTTTCCCAACTATTAAAATTTACACCACAGAAAATGGCAACCTGGGGAGACAGTTGCTCAATGTGTAGCCGCTCACCACTGTGTAAGATCACTGCAAAGGAGCTACACAGAGGGGTTACCTTGGCAGAGAACTTGAGGTGAACTTCTGCCTCATCTGCCAGGCTCTTCTTCACCTGGGCCCACGCTTCTCCCAGCGAGCTGCAACATGAAGGAGACCGTCAGTTCCAAGGAGAGAGAGAGCTGCACTGACCCCAGGTTGGAGATCACAGTCCTTCCTGAGGTGGGATGGTGGGTCTTGAGCTCGAGTCTTGGGGATACGCAGTACACCTGTGACTAAACTGAGATGAGACACAAAACAAACAGCATGGGCCAGGGGAGACACCGAAACCCAGGGGAGGCTCTTTGGAGCTGGACAGTTGCAGATAGTTGAGTGATTGGGGGACCTGGCAAGAGCCACGCTACCCACATTGTATGACAAGATCCTGACGTGGGGGAAAAAATCCTGAAAAGTCAGGATATTCCACAGCTGGTTCCTGCTGGATTCTTTTCATTTGTTTATGGCCGTTTCCAAGACCTATGGTTTGTCTTTGGCTGTTCCCAAGAAGTCCAAATATACATTTAATATGGAATCAAAAATTACTTGATTGGATTGACTGGTTTAATAACAATAGCATTGTCCACAGAATGGCATGGTATGCTGTAAAATAATTAATGTTCCTCTGCTTGAGGGCGCTGGCACAAATCTAGGCCCTATAATACCAAGAGACATGTTATGGTCCAAGAATTCTGGGAACCAAAGGCTGCAATAATTTCCTGCCCAGTCCCCAATAAAAGATCTATAGTTTTTTTTTAAGAGTTATTTATTTATGTATACAGAACTGGGGTACAGGCCAGAGATGTGGGTAAGAGGATTCACCAGAGACAGAGTGGGGAGCAGAACAGGCAGACTGACAAGGTACACTGCTGAGGACAGCAGTGGGCAGGTCAGGAGAGGTCTGCCATGCACTGGCCAGGGATTGAACTCATGCTGCTGTGGTTTCAGAGAGCTTGATAATGCGGTACTTTAACCTGTTGTGCCACCAGGGAGAGCCCAAAAGATCTATAGTTTTAAGCAATATAGTTGCATTTTAACTAATAGAGTTATAAATAATAATGTTTTCCTACTCTTTAACTTTCACCCCAACCTCTTTTCACAGAGAAAGGTTTTTTAGATAAGATTAATAGAATAATAATTAGTGACCATAAAGAAAGAAACTTTTCCCTAATTCCTATATTAGCTATAGAGATTAAGTTGACAAAACAATTACAGGAATAGTGATTAATAGAAGCTTTTTGAGATCAAAAAGGGTTTTTTTCTTTAGGGGCAGGGAAATGTCAGTGCACTCGGCGTTGGTGTTTTTCTGTCTCCTAGTTCCTTAACATTAGATCTTGTACCTTTAAGATGTATGTTCAATGAGATATTAACAAACTGATTGCTTAAGTTATAATAACTAACTGTTCATCATAGGAACATTTTGTATATTGTTAACTGATCATGATAGGAATATTTTGTTTGATAACTGATCACCATAGGAATATTTTGTTTGAACCGGTTGAACCGATCACCATAGGAATATTTGTTTATTAATGACTAGTCACTACAGGAACATCTTGTATATCAATCGTACTTTTTATTAATGACTAATGAATATCACAGTCTCAATAAGTGATCAAAAAGCCCCGAGCTGTCTTTAAGAAAAATGTGATTATAGTTAAGCTTTCTGCTTTATGCACACACTGATGTAACCCCACTGCTTGCTTGTAATGTATAAATAAAGACCTGTTGGGACAATTGGCAGAAGATGTTTTCACCCTAAACAGGTGTCTGCGTTTCCTCATTTTTCCACCTCATCTTTCTTTCTTTCTCTCTCTCTCTCTTTCTTTCGCCGATGCCATCCTTTCCTGCGGGACACCCCCACTACCTCAGCTGAAGCTGGTCTTCAGCAGGGACCAGTGGGGAGCCCAGAGAACCTGGGGAGATGTGAGCAGAAGGTGGGGTACACATCAACAAAGGCCTTGATGCCTGGCCCGTGATGGTCTCCTGGCCTCCCTGGGAGATGGGCTGAAATGCCTGCTAGCAAATCAAGAGTGCAGGTAAGTGCTTTCCCAGGAGAAATCCTTCTCAAACGGAAGGTCCACACTCAGCTTACTGGCAGGCTAAGCCTTCTGCAGCCTGAGCTCCAGGAGGGACAGAGGAACACCATCTGGATCTGGGGACCTCTTAGGGATGACTTCACAGCATAGACCCCTCTCCACTTGTGCTAATTCGGGACTATGAGCCCTAACACTGCTACAACTTATTGGAACACTCTAAGCTCTATAAGATGGTTAAAATAGAAGCTATCTTGAAGTTCCCAAGATTTTCAACTGGAGTCTCCCCACCCCTAGCCACCCCCCCATCCTCCTGTGACAATATCTATTATTAGAACTCTTTTAACCTCACTGACCTTCCAAATGAAACCCTGCTTCCTTGCTTGAGACCTCTCCAACACAGTCAGTAAATACAGGCTGAATGCTCAGTTGACTTAATTTCATCAAAAAGCCACTTCCTCCAGAGAATTCATTAAACTCGAGTGGCAAAAGCTGATTAAAAGACAGCATGCTGCGAGGCTTCTGGATTTTGAACAGAGAAGCCAGTAGCTAAGAATTACCCAGCAGAACAGAACCCTTTGATCACAGTCCAGGCCTGTCTGGCTGTGGTGCTGGCTTAGTCCAAGGTGGGTGTTTATGGGAAATGACTGACTGATTTTTATCTAGGAGTTAGGCAGCAAAGAGAACTCCCTTGGGATGATTCTAGCTGGGAGCCCACCAGAGAAGAGATGGAATGAAAAACAGGCAATCTAAGCTGTTGATATCTGTCCTGGCCTCAAGGGCCTGAGCTCCTGGAAGCTGTGGGGGGCCACTCTGCACCCTCTGTGGGGGGGAGATGGCCAGAGGTGGGAGGTAGGTGGGGGGTAAAACATTTCATATAGAAAATGCGAGAGATGCCTGGGCCAGTAACAGACTGGCATTGATAAGTCTGGCAGATGTGCAGCAACGACACCAGATTATCTCAATGGGGGACCGACAGTCTTTTAAACAAATGGTGCAGAGACAACAATATCCACAGAGGAGAAAGGAACCATGACCCTTGACTTCAAGCTATATCTAGAGATTATTTCCAGGGGGATCCAGACCCAAGATGAAAGCCAACACTATACAAAGCTTACAGAAGCCGAGGAGAGGGAGCCTGATCAAAGGCCCTGTCAGTCCCTGCGGCTGAGCTATGTACATGGGGAACCAATAAGGCCTTCAGTGGTGCCCAGAGTTGGCAAATGCACTGTCAGCAGAGTCTGTGGTCAGTAAGTGGACAGTTACAGTGGCCGGGGAATGTCACCTGAGGCTACAGGGAGGAGAGGAGAGGCAGTTTCCCGCTTGGACAATGTCCTCGCTCCACCTGGGCATCCACAGGTGGAAGGCTGTCACCCGACACCTGCAGGGGGCCTGCTCCTCCCCCAGGTACCCTCCACTCCTACCTAATATTCCAGGCTGCTTGCAGCCACTTCACAATTTTGAAAAAGCAATTTAGACTTTCTCTCTTCTGAAGAGAGATATTTTTCATTTGATAAGAGGTTAATAGAAAAAAAAAAAAAACAAACCCTGAGCTATTATCTCAGTTCCAATATCACTCCGAGGCATGCCAAATCAAAGCTTGTGTTACTGTCATAATTATCAACCAGGAAAGACCCCAAATCCCATTTCCTTCCCACACAGGAGAGAAAAACTGGAGGCAGAATAAATAACCTAATTCTGTTTATTTACCAGTGCGCACATGTCCTGCGGAATCTAATTTGGACACAACGCTGCAGATGCAAAAGCAGCTCAAGTCACCCCATAGGCACTGGGGCCTCCGAGCCCGGCCCAGTTTTCTGGACGCTGGTGCTGCAGTTTGAAAGGTTCCAGGTGGACAGTGTTTATGTACAAAAGAGTGTGTAAAAATGCAAAACCGCATAGCTGCACGTTCCACGGCCGGCGCCTGCTGCAAGGACTGTGTGCACGGGGTGAGCGTGTCCACGCCGTGGCAAGGAGGTGTGTGTTCACGCCCAGGCTGCAAGTGCACATGTGTGGGGCGGTCCCGGGTTTGGAGGTGCATGTGTGTGCAGCCTGTGGGGCAGGCCTGACTCGTGGAGCTGGCGCATGTGCTGTGTGTACTGGCAGCACAGAGTGTCCTTGGCAGCAGCCCAGGCCGAGGAGGTGGGAGCAGGAAGACTCCAGAGCAGCACAGCGCTTGCAGGCTTGGGGATACTTAAGAAAGCCTCCTTCTCAGGCCATAAGGGAGACTCCCTCCTAGGACCCCCTTTCGGCCCCCATTCAGGCCCAGTACATGGAGCAGAAGGGGGCCGAGCAAACCTCACTTGTGTCCAGGGAAGAGTCTGACACCGCTGGGTCACCAAGTGTGGCCAGCAAGAACCAGTAGGAGGCGGCCTCACGGCTGCCAAGCAAGTCGATGCAGAGGCCCTAATCAAAGCCACATTTGGTTGGCAGAGCAGGTCCCCTGGAGGGTTCCAAGCCATGCAGGCAGCCTCGGACTTGTTTCACATCCCAGCTCTTCTGGCAGCCACGAGCGTCCTGGGCAGAGCGGCTTCCTTCCTGGGGGCGCACTTCCCCTCACACGAGGGCTTCCGAGACTGCACTGGGTGAGGCTGCCTAGGGGGAGGGCCTTTCAACTCCAGCCTCCTGAGGGTCTTCGTCAGTTTTTGTTTTGAGATAAAATTCACATAACAGAAACAGCCATTTTAAGAGAACGATTCAGCAGTGTGTAATCCCCTTGCCATGTTGAGCAACCACTACCTCTGTTTTCAAAATTTTTATCACCCTATTAATAAGGACTGAACGTTTGTGTTCTCCCCCAGTTCGTTGCTGAAGCCTTCCTCCTGCCCTGCTCTCCACCTGTAGCTGTTATTTGGAGATGGGACGTCTAAGAAATTAATTAAGAAATTAAGGTTAAGCAAGGTCAAATTCATGATCCAATTCATGTCCTTGTAAGACACCAGAGAGCTTGTTCGCTTTCCTCTGGAGAGTATCTAGGGGCTAGTGTCCAGCTACCAGGGGTCAGGGCAGAGCAGGCTTTGACACACATGTGGCAGGGGTTCCCTGGCCATTAAAGAGAAGACAATGTGGTGCTGACCGTGAGTGTGGGTGCTCACCCTGAGCTAGAAGTGCCCATCTTGCACCGGGCGTGAGGAGACTTCCCCATCCACACGGGCCCATGCAGTTGGCAGTGAGTGCTCCCCCTCCTCCCCAGCCCCATCACTGCCCTCGCCACTCACCCTTCTTCCTGTGCAGCCAAGGAGTTCTGAGAAAGCTTAGCTAAGTTCTTTGCATATTCTTCTTCAATCTTTATCCTGCAAAGGGAGAAAACCCAGCATGTCAACTCTCTAGGACTAGAAGTGAGTCTGATCTGCAGTCCTGCCACTTAACTACCTGTGTGAAGGAATCCCCTAGACCACACTCTGAGAGTTCATGGCTCCTGTCTGTCCATCTGGCAGGCTGTAGGTACTTAAGTGTTTATTGAATGCATGAATACACTTCCTCCATCTCTGTCTCCATCTCTGAAACAGAATATTCCCACCTGTCTCCTAAGCTGTGAAGACTGATCTGCTTTGCTGTTATGCAGCTTCTAGCACAGAGCTGACCCATTGGAGACCTTTCAGTGAAGGAGGGAAACTCGTGATGAACCAAGGAGAAGCCCAGGGCTGCCCTCTTCCGTTTGGTTTTAGACCTCCAAAGTGGCAGCAGCCATCAGAGACATGAATAGAACCTCTTCCTACAGTCTCTCAGCCCCTGATGCCTCTAATTGTCAAGCCTGCAGGGCATACAGATTTCCATGGAAACCAGGCAGTGCCCAGAGCTGGCTGATTCCATTTCCCCTGAGAGGGATGTTGCCTTGGATTTCACTTTTAGCAGGCAGGTCCTCGACACACTTTCAGGCAACTCTCTGGGGACTGTTCTGTATTACCTGGCAACCTGTGTTAAGTGTTTGGCAAAGGTATCTCAATGCCTCTGGGATGTATGGAGGGTGAGAGGAGCTGTGCTCAGGACAAACAGAGCTGGCCAAAGAGCTGGCTTCAGCGAGCCCCTGGCCCACCACTGGGTAGCTGGGAAAGGGCAAAGACCCACATGTTTCCTGGCTGCTTGGAGGATGCTGCTGAAGGTTGGGTGATGGAGAGAGGGCAGTCAAGTCAGGCCCCGGGACAGCACTTAGAGTAAGAACCATTCACAGTTCAGCACTGGGAGACCCACAGTCCTGTTCCTTCTCACTTTGCTCCTGCCTCTAGCTCGGGCCAGTCTCCAGTTTCTCTTAATTCTAACTCCGATTTACCCCCAAGCTGCTTCCTCTCCACTCTGCCTTCCTCCCCAGCCCTCTCCAGAATGACCACACACCCCAGATAGTGGCCAAGAGATCTTTCCTGAAAGCCCATCTAACCATGCCACACTCCTAGCTCAATCCCCCAAAGTCTCCTTGATGCGAACTGCAGGCACTGGGCAGGTGGGCCCTCAACCATCGCTCCCGAGCCAGCCTGCACCACCTCCATCCCGTCCAGCTGCCCTGCGCTCTGGCCATGGCACTCAGCAGACCTCTGTCTGCAGGCCCACATGCTTCCTCTTTTGCATCTCACCTCTCTCCTGCTTCAGAAAGACCCTCCCTGCAGGTTCCCAAGAGAACTGAGAAAAGTTGCAGGAGTCTGCACATCTCAGGGAAGACCAAAGTATTCTCAAATGGCGGGATCCATTTATCTGCTAACACGATTTTTAAAAAAGATTTATTTATTTGTGCACACAGAACTGGGGCACAGGCCAGAGGTGCAGGGCAGTGAGAGGATTCACCAGAGACAGAGTGGGTTGCAGAACAGGCAGAACAGCAGATGAAGTACACTGCTGAGGAGTACACTGCTTAGAGGAACAGCAGGCGGGTTGGGAGAGGTCTGCTGTGTATTGTGGGTCAGCTCCGGGGCAGGGATCGAACTCATGCTGAAGTAGCTTTAGCTTCTTAGTGCTGTGCTTTAACCTGCTGCACCATTGGGGAGGGTTTTTAACATGATGTTTTTTATGAAAGCATAGTGTTCAAACTTTGGCTTTTCAGCCAATTTCTTATTTGCCTGTTGTATACTATTGTTTTCTTGCACCTGAGCTATGCAACCTCTCAATTTCCTACTAGTTTAATGCGTCATGAAATATTTTATTACACAAATAGGAGTTGGGTATCCTAAGAAAAATATGTTTTTTTAAATACCAAAGATTACTTGATCATTGTTATAATTTAAAATATCATTGCTGCTTACTGTAAATATTTCCAGTGTATGTGTGTACACTATGTATGTGTGTATACTCATATGTGGGGGTTCAGAATGTGGGGAAAGGGAGACCAGGAGAAAGAGCTTTTCAAATAGTTTTCCTATTGCCACCAGGATGCATTTATTGTTTCATCAATGTCCAGACAAGCCATTCTTCAGACAGAGCACTATTATTATCCTGTACTTTATCATGATGACTCTATTTGAATCTTCCTTTAGACTGCTCTCCTTAAAGGCAGGCTAGGAAGGTGGAGTTTTCTCTATCCTAAACCTCATCCACAGTTTGGTTCAAAGATGAATGGAAAAGTGACACTGTCCTCTTTTGAAGGACAGTGCTTCAACTGGGAGCCAGGTAGGTAAGGAGTCAAGCAGCGTGGGGTAGTAGGGAGTGGTGGGGACTGTGGCAAATTGGAAGTAAATATTCCCTTTACAGGAGCAGCTGCTACTTATCCTGCCAATTGTTGCTTAAGGGATGTGGAGTCACCAGCTGCAGACTTGCTCCTTTCTCATGAGAGACTAAATATCTATTAATGCAAAATGTACCAATTAAAAGCATGTTGCTTCAAATCTTTCAAAGGACTACCGAAGATAAAGCAACCCATCTGCTGGCCGGATCTGCCCAAAGGCCACAATTTTGTGGCACCCGCTCCCCCGAGGGCTAACCCAGCACAGTGTTAGGTCTGCAGGGGCATTTCGGCTGTGCAGGACAAGGGGCCAAGGAGGCAGTGTCATCAGTCTCCGGAGCTGGGAGAGGCCCAGGCTTTACCTTTCTCGAATGAATTCTGACATTTCCTTCTGCATTTGTTTGCCTTTCAGTTGCTTCTGAAGCAGCAGTTCAAACCCAGCCACAGTGCCATTGCCTTGGGAGTCCTTCTTATCAGCCTAAAAAGGAAATGGAAGCAGAGTTAAGGTGACACCAGTGTCTGGAGCAGGGTGAATAGAGTGTGAGGAAGAGAGACTCTGGATGGGAGCCAGACGTGCCTGCAACCCAGAGCTGGGACTATAACTGCAATCACGATTGCCCCACCTTGTATCTCCCTCTGGAGCCCTGTTCCCTTGGGGCTCTCTGATGCTGAGGCCCTTACAGCTGCTGCCAGCCATCCCCATGCCCCATCCCCAGCTCCCTGCAGGAGAAAGAAGAGCAGGAAGGCCGAGGATCCAGGAGCAGCGACTGTGACTTCTGACTGCCTACAACCTCCAAGCAGGCGGATCCTGAGGCTGGCTATGTCTCCTCTAGCCTGGGACAGAACACTGGGGCAGGGCCTGTGAGCTGAAAGCAGCCAGTGTCCTATGAGCTTCTTGCACTGTCTGGGCAGGGACAGCCCCCAGTGCATAGTCATGAAAGCTCATAGTGGTTTCAGGGGAGAACTGGAACTGATGGGAAAAGGGCAGGCTGTCTGGGTTGACATCCCAGCTGGGGAACCACAGGCAAATTCTCCCCTCCCGCTAAGCCTGAGCTGCTTTGTCTGTGGAACTGGAAATAGTGGGACCAACCTCATAAGGTCATTTCAGGATAAATACCAAATGGAATCAGCTTAGCACACAGTAAGTTCTGAATAAATGATATCTGTTATTAATGACTTTTAAATAAAAGTCAGGAATCAGGAAGATGGTCAAGTCAATGAAATGCAAACATTGTGCTGCACTCCTTTTGCAAGCACTCTTAAGCATATTTCACAATTACATGTATTTTGCTTTTCTTGTTTTGTTTTGTTTTGCTTGCACTTTCTCAAGGATCACTGAATAATTCTTTCCTGTTCTACCCCTGGCCATGTCCCGAGCGACGCCCCCGCGCACGGTCTTCCCAGCAGGCCACCCATCCTGGCCTGGCCCACACAGCCAGGGGTCAGACAACTCAGGAGCCTTGCCAGGGCCTGGCCAGCAGCACACTGAGGAATGGTCCTCCCCCAAGACAGTGCTTTCCACCAGAATCCCATAGTCAAATGCCTCACACTTAAGGGAAGGAGCAGAAACAGGTTCTTTGACATCCCAGAGGGAGGTGCCTCCATGAGAAGTTGGTCCCGAGTTTGGAAAGACTGGCTTGTAGTGTCCACTGCTAGTCACTGTGTGATGGGTCTAGTGTCTACAATTCTAGACGGTTCCCTCCTCCATTTCTCCCTAAATAGGACCAAGTTGCATCTCTAAGACCCCTGTATTCCAGCACAGACACTTTAGAGGAAAGAAAGGAGTTGCCAATACCTGGAATGAACCCCACTGACCACTGTCAAATAGGTGGAAGGTTTCACGAACGCCTGATGGGAGACCCCTTCATTGTCTGCTTAGACTCAAGGTTCCTCTGGGCCACAGTCTGACACCTCTTGTGATAGGGAGCGTACTTCACACGGGGTAAGCCATATCATGGGGGGCTGCCGTGGCAGCTTAAAAGGTTCTTGAAGTATATATATTTAAATTTGTTCATTTTGTTGCATGAGTGCCACATCTGGATGAAAAAGCCAGAGAAAAATTACCCAAAATACGGAGCCCCACACTGCTTTTCTTACAAATGGATTTGCTGAGAGATTCATCCATCGCAGGGAAACCAGCCAGAAGAAATGGGCTCTAATGGCTGTGCCGGCAGAATCATTTCTATTAGAGGAAAAGGCTTTGATGGTCAAGGAGATAAAATGCTAGAGTAAGTATCTGAGTCCCAGGGGAGCCTGAATGAAGATGCCAACTTACAAAGTCACTCTCTTGAATGCTGCTGACTAGTGCGCTGAATGACACTCCCTCCCCATTCTCAAAGCCTTCTCATCTTCACACATGACACCCCGAATCTGGCCTCCAGCTCCAGGATGCCCTTTCCTGGGACACCACCTCATCCTCCCACACACTCCACCTCGTGTGATGTCCTCAAACTCATTTCCCTCTGTGTCCGTGGCTGCCACCATCTTCCCTGGGCCGCAGCAACCACCTGCCAACTTCCACCCCTGTCGCTCACAGTCCTCCCTGCAGGATGCATCACATGAGATCACATCATACTTCTTTGTAAACCCACCACACATACTGCAAGAATGAAATCCAATGTGCTGTGGTGGCCACAAAGTGTCCCCCACTCTAGCCCCAAGTCCGTCTGATCCCTTTTTATGATGTTGGCTGCACCTGCCAGGGTCTCAGCTGTGGAAGAAGCATTGCAGGGGCAAGAGGAATATGGCTGCCTCCTAATGTCACATGATTTGGTAGAAAGGAGAAAGCACTGTGGTTGAGCACTCAGTGAGCAAATCTTAAGAGTAAATAATCCATTCTGCATGGAGGTAAAAAAAATCACTTTATTGTTCTTTGGGTTTTTATAAACTTGTTTCCTTTTAAGTATATTATTCAGTGGTCTTAATATGCTCACAAGGTTGTGCAACCATGAGCATGATCTGATTCTAGGCTGGGCCCATCTCAATTAGAAGGTCACTACTCTCTGTAAAGCGCACATGCCCAGAGGTTGAGGAGCAGGACTCTGAAAGTGTACAAAGACATTTATTGAATTGTGGAAAAATACATGTAATTAAATTTACCATCTTAACCACCTAAAGTGTGCGATTCAGTGGCACGACACACATCCACATCGTCGGTGACTCTCACCACCTTCCCTCCTTCTTCAGATCTTTTTTACCTTGCAGCTCGGAAACTCGGTGCCCACTCAACAAGGCACACATGCTGTGAAGCACAGAATGATCAGATCAAAGCTGGAGCTCTCTGCAGGTCCTTGAGCCCAGTCTTCTCATGATTGACGGAAACAGTGAGGCCCAAGGATGAGAAGACCGTGTCCAGGTCACCCACATCTGTGACAGCACCTGTGACAGGTGATGCTGGTCTCCTGCCCTCTCTGAGGCTGGTCTCCAGCCTCTCTCCCATCTGCCTGGGGTCTCTGTACTGCCCTGGGAACTCCAAGGACTTTGAGATTTCCAGAACGACTTGGGCTTCAGTTTGGGCCTCAGACACTAAATCTACTGTCTGCTCTTTCGGTTTTCACAGAAAGGCCCCTCTGCTTTGAGCTTGAGGCCCTTCATGCCCTCCTGAGTGTCTTCTCCTGGTCCTCCAGGCCACTATGAGGGGAAACCGAGGCACCACTTACCCAGAAATAGTCACAGTAGCTCCACTCAGTCGGTTTCAGCAGCTGCTGCTCTGGCATGGTGTCTGGGTGAGGGAATGTCACACAGTTTATCTGCAAGGCACAGAACAAAAAAGAAAATAACCTTGTGGGAGAGATGGGAGAAGCTGGGACAGTTCTGCCACCAGGTCACAGCACTCACAGGCCCCCGTTCGGGCCAGTTCATGCCCAGAGATGATGGGGTACGCCAGTGGTTCATGCGTCAACTGCGGAGCAGCCAGCACTCACGCTCACCCAGAGGGGCTGGGGTTGGGACACAACGCTGAAGCGCACACAACAGGATTATCAGATTTGCAAACTTTCTGACCCTCTGCCCAGCTCTGCACTGCGAAGGGGCTGTCCTTCAGACACACCCGCACAGGGGCATGTGGTCTGCTTAAGCAAAAGGCGGGACCACAGCTCCTCTGCCCATGGGCAGGGAGCAGCTGAACAGAGCACCCCACAGACATGTGGGGAGTGGCAGCAGTCAGACACACAGCGAGGGAGTTCTGGCATAGTGATAAGCATTGGGTGCCGGCAGGCACCTCCCAAGAGGGGTGGGGGCATGACGTAGGACAGGCTTTTAGAGTATGATGCCATCTGCATTAAATGTGGGGAGAATAAACACACATTTGGATATGACACACAGACTACTTCTGGAAGACGACAATATCACTTGCTTCCCTGGAATTATAATTTCCCTGGAAATATAACGTGGCTGAGGGCCAGGGGTGAAAGGTCACCTTGTGAATTTTAGCTTGTGACATGTACTCTAGGAACAAAGTATGAAAGGAGAACCCAGCGTGCATGCTTGGGGTTGACCCAGCCCAGGAAAGTGGAATACAGAAATGTTGGGGTCATCTCAGACATTTCAGCATATGTGTGGTGACCAGGGGGAAACGGCCTTGCTACGGCAGGCTCCAGATCAGTTCCCCAAAGAGGCGGTTAATTTGTTCTCTTTGTGGGAGTCATGGAGTGCTGGGGAGGCAAGGCCTAGGCCCCCTTATCTTGAACTCCTCATCATGGCTTCAGCATCTGCTGAGTAGGAGTTGGCAGATACTCGAGGGTCACTGAGACCCCCCTTACCAGGGAGGTTCTGGATAGAGGCCACAACCCCTCAAACCAGGCAGTTCAGGCAAACATGTGAAAACTACAGCCTCTGCCTTAGGAAGGTGGGGAGGGTCTGTGCAGACTCAGAGAAGCGGCGGATTCCTCTCAGCTCCTGCCAACCACCGTCAAGGCAACATGAGGGGTCAATGTCGTCCAGATACGTGATGACTCGCAAGCCAAATTCCTCTAGCGGCGGAGTCAGGCCCAGGCACCCCAACCATGACCTCTGGCTCCGGGGCTCCAGGGAGGAGTGTGCCAGGGAGAAGAAAGAAACCTCTTCGCCCAATACCGGCATCCATGTGGAGACCACATTCTGCCACAGGAAGGCGCCAGGGCAGGGGCGAGCCAGAGAAGTCTGGAGATGGGCTGCACCCAGTTCTGCCCAGGATAAGGTGGAGGCCTCAGAGATCTTCTTGGGTGGACAGTTTTCTCCCAAAGCTGCACTCACAGCTTTCCAAGTTGTAGTGTCCTACAGAAAGCTGGTGGGGGAGGCCCAGCCTCTCAATGCCCAGCATCCCCCGCCCCCCCCCCGCCTCCAAACTTTTTTCTAAGTGTGTTTGGGGTGAATATCCCCAAGGGGTTTTGATGATCCACTGTTTTGTGATTCTCATTTGCAACAATGAAGGCAACAAGGACGCGCTGCAAAGCTTCACACAGTCCTTACTTCAACTTCAGCAAATAATGGTGAGCATGGTCTACCATCGTTAGTTCACTGAGGTAGTCCCCAAAAATCTCAATCCAATTTGACGATAAACTGACCAACATGAACTTGGGCATTCGGAGTCATGGAACTCGGAAAATGAAGTACTGCAAGGTGGATGCCCCGTCCCTACCCTCTTCTTTCATCTTTTCTCACCCCAACTGCTCTTGGCCTTGACCTCTCTTGGGGGATACATCCTCCAGCAAGGGAAGAGTTTTACTAAAAGAGGAGAAGGAATCTTGGCCAGAGGTGGGACAGACAGGAGGCAACAACGATTTGTCTTCAGCCCTTGGTCAGGGATTCTTCTGGAAGGAGCCCCCTGCGAAAAGGAGGCTGCTGCCCTTCTCAGGATGAAAGCTGGGCCACGCGGCTTGAGGGTGCGTGCGGCAGTGGTAGCAGGAGCAGCCCCGCATGCAAGGTTGGCAGGATGGCTGAGGCCTCCTATGGGCCCCTTCCTTCATTCTAGAACTGTGGCCCCTCACAAACACAGCCCCCAGGTTCAGCCCCAGAGCCCATGATTCTGGAGGTGCGGGTGGGACTGGAGCAACAGGTTCCTTGTTGATGGTCTGGGGACCCCATTTTGAGAACTGGTGTTCAGGATCCATTTGGCAGGGAGGGCACCCCCACCCCACAAGGAGGGCCCTTTGTTGCCGCAGTGGATGATGCAAAAATGAAAGAGTCATAGCTGCGCTCTCAGAAGGCTACGCGGTCTTAGTGGGATGCATGCTTTGGGGGCTGAACAGGTCACAGGTCTAGAAAGTGAGGGCTTCTGCAAATGGCCCTGTAGCAACTAGCGCAGGAGAGCTAGTGGCAGGGGGAGGAGAGAACAGGAAAGAGCTTTTTCTGACTGTGTCTGCCACTCTGTGAAGACACCAGTCCTTGGATGGATGCTCGGGGTCCTGGGATACCTGTCTCCTGCCCTTGCCAATTTTGGAATTGCTCTCCCCAACTAAGCCCCCAAGGAATTCCACGAATACTCAGAGAGCGCTGCATCTCTGAGTGGTACTTTGGGGGTGCACCTGGCTGGCCCGATGGGAAGTGGCTGTGACTGGGAACTCCTGGGGAGCACTTCCTCGGGCATCTTGCCGAGAGAGCTGCATGTATTCTCACTTCGGGACATTTATGAACTGGGTAACACTGATCTTATTTTATAAGAGAAAACCAAAGAACACAAAAGTTAAGTATTTGAATTCTGGCCGGGCTGATGGCAGCATTCAAGGCTTCAACCATGATGCGATTCAACAGCCCACTTGTTCATCCGCTCGACAGGCGAGTATTCGTGGCCTGACTGCTCCGTGCCGCTGGGCTAGTTCTTTCCAGCACGTTTGCACGTTCATTTGTAATGACCTCCCTGCTCACTGCTGATGTAGCACTTACGCTCCTTGCCAGGCTGCCTGCTTCATGAGGGGAAGACAGTTTTCCCTGCTGTTTCCTGGCACAGCAGGGGCAGCTAGTGGGTGCTTAGTAAATGTTGCTTGGTACAAAGACTGGAGGCTAGAGGGAGAAAGTTTCTGCCCTCAAGGCTTTAGAGCTCATAAGAAAGGCAAACAAGTAACTAGGCAATTGCCATACTTGGGGATGAATCTACCACTGCAGTAAGCATAAGGTGCTGGGCTATGGACGAGGGGAGTGGCTTGGGGGGAGTCCAGGGATTCAGGGGAAGAATTATTAGAGCAGGGAGGGCAGGGCGATGCCTAAAAAAAATTAAATGGTCAACTACGAGGACCCCAGGATATACTTGCCAGAGTTGGTAAAGCCCAAGGAGAGCCAAGGAACCCCCAGAGAGGGGAAAGGCAGTCCCCACCCCATTGCTGCCAGAGCTGATAATGCTACACCCCTGGAGCACTGTAGAAGGGGGAGTGTCCTGGGAAGACCTGCCTGGACCGACTCATCGGCACCTGAGGAGCGCCTGTGCTGCCCACCCCCCCAGGGACAGAA
This sequence comes from Condylura cristata, assembly GCF_000260355.1. NCBI lineage: Eukaryota > Metazoa > Chordata > Mammalia > Eulipotyphla > Talpidae > Condylura > Condylura cristata. Next base: position 27,368,895 of record NW_004567118.1, on the reverse strand, counting down.
TGAGCAGCCTCCTGCGCCCCATTTAGGCCAGGAGGCCCCTGCCTTTCCTCAGCCGTATCCTCCTCCCCTGCACTCTGCCCGCGGGACCTTTTCTGAGTGTACCATCTCTAAATAAACTTTGCGTTGCTTTCCCTAGATATGGCTTTGAATTCTTCACTCTCATGACCCAGAACCATCTAGGAACCTCCAAACCCAGAATCAGAATCTTAGAGGGAGTAACATTTAGGCAGTAAGAGTAGATGGAGGCAGAGGGCAAAGGTGGGCAGGTGAGCTGAAGAGTGTTGCGGTGGGCCCAGGGTCCGAGGACACCCCAAGGCCAGGTCCAGGTGCGCTGCTGTGTGTGCCTGGGGCTCAGAGTGAGCAGCAGACACACTATGGCTGGGGTGGGGGTGGGGGGCTGCAGCCTTTCAGGTGTGCCCAGGTGTTTGGACTTTGTCCCAAATCCAGTTGGAGCCATGCAAGCATTAGGCAGGAGTGGTGTGAGCGGCGGCCCATGGCAGCGTGGACGCCAGCCAGGAGGCCCTCTGCAGGGAAGGAGGTTGCGGTGGTGGCTCAGAACAGCCTAAAAAGGGGACCAGGAGAAGCACGCGGCCACTCCACAAATACACTTCTCAGCACCATGAAGTTAACTCGGATAATCATGCAGGGGTGATTTTGCCCTCCTTGGGGGACATCTGGCAATGTGGAGATGAGACAGTCTGGGTAAAAGAAACCAGCTGGAGGATGAGCTGCCCAGCCCTCTGTAACAGGTGAACTCAACCATGGACTGGTGAGCCCTGGCCAGACACGTGGCCCACCACGCTGGCCATGAGGCGCCAGGCCGGACAAGCGGCTTGAGGTCCCGACTGTTGATGAACTTACTTGGAGCATTACCTGTGTGTGCATGCCCGGGCACAGCCAAACCCAGAACAAGCTAGGATGCTGCCGCCCTCCACTTCGCCTGTGGACTTATGCCTTAAAGATCTCCTAACTCCCTTCAAGGGGAACAAGCTGAACCTCCTTTCCACGCTGGCTCTTCATGCGCGATAAAGCCTGGCCTGGTCCAACTAGACTTAGTGCTATCTTGTGAATTCTCCTGTAGGGCAAAGGACCACTGCTTTGGGTCAGGACCTGTCATGGAGACAGGTGGAGGTGGCTGGGTCACTGTAAGCATCCTACAATGATCACAATAGCCCCATGTTGGGTAACTGAAGCTGCTCAGGCATTTGTGCCGGGTCTCTGTGGCTGTCGCCTGCAGCCTTGAATGCAGGAGGCACTTGGGAACGTGGCCTCGGGAACGGATGCCTGATGGTGCTTGGTGTGGGCATGCATAAGTGAGCACCCCTGAGTCTGGAGGTTGAGCCTGGAAGGGCAGCAGAGGACGGTGCTGCGAACACCAAAGGAGAGACCACAAGAGCATGTCAGAGAAAGCCCAAAGAGTAAAGATACTCTCAGCACCCCGCCCGACCCTGGGTGCCTCACTACAAATGGCACAGATTCCATTAAAAGCCTGAAAAAAGCCACTGAGGGCTCCTGGACTCTCTTTTACCTGTCTGCCTGGATCCGTAGAGAACCTGCCCTGTGCCTTGCTGGCACAACACCCCCACAGCAAGGGGTTAAACAACACAAAATGCCAATGGTGCTGAGAAACCCTAGGGGGTGGGGCCAGTGGACAGCGAGCCTGTCCACCACAGGACTTGGAGTCCTTGGGTGGGCTGAGGCTGAAGTTGATTCTGGAGAGAGGGAGGGGGCAGCCATGGAGGGAGAGGCGAGAGCTATGTGGGCCAAAGGCCAGTGCAGGGTGAATGAATCAATCAGGCTTTTTATGCCACGGGCCTCTGGGGCTGCCACCTGCGGCTGTGATAGATGCAGGAGGCACGAGGTGTGGGGTGCCTGCGTTTGATGCAGACCCCTGGCGTACGAGTGCGTGTGGATGTGGAAGTGTGCACACAAGAGCAGAGGCAGGCTCAAAGCTGCAGCAGTGGGAGGACCAGCAGTGAGGCTATGGAAGAAAGAGGCAGGAGAAGACAGCACGTGAACGCCAGTGAGGGCCCAGGGTAAGAGGGTGAAGAACTGTAGTGAGGCTCTGTTGCTGACCTGCCTCCAGCACCCCCATGCATGGCCCATGACTGCCTCCAGCACCCCATGCATGGCCCATGACTGCCTCCAGC
>NW_004567118.1:27218832-27366556 GCF_000260355.1 Condylura cristata | reverse complement strand
ATGCATGGCCCATGACTGCCTCCAGCACCCCATGCATGGCCCATGACTGCCACCAGCCTGCCGCTGGTGTGCCTGTGTGCCTAGTGCCGAGAGAGCATTAAAGCCTGGAAAATCTACCGAGGGCTCCAGGACCCTGTCTGCCGGGATCGACAGTGAGCCTGCCCTGTGCGTGCGGGCACAACAGCCAGTAAGCACTGAGAGCACAGTGCTCATCTGCAGTGAGCCTGGTCACAGGGGACGCTCATGGCTCAGCTGGGGAAACTGAGGCACGGGCGCTGAATCCCTTGTCTACTCTCATATAGTTAAAAAGTGGCAGAGCAAGGTGGACAGCTGCTTCCCTAACATTCAGGCTGCCACTCTTACCACTCTCTGTTCTGAGTCTGGGCTCCTGTGCCCTGGATCTGAAGGGCTGGGAATGAAGAGGCTGGCTGATACTCAGCAAGGCACCAAAGTCCAGAGGCCATTCACCATCACAGATACCTCTGCACCTCAGAGACAGGTCTCCCCATCCTCCTCCACATCTGGGCGCAGCTAGAGCCTCAATTCCATCCTCCACCCGGCAAACAGCGGCATCCTAAGGGACCACCTTCTGCTCTGACCGTAGCTAATAGTGTGTGAGCCGCTGTTTAAGGGCTTTGCCTGTACTTCCTCATGAAATCCTCACAGCAACCCCACAGGACAGGTGCTGGTATCAGTCTCCTTTTACAGATGAGGACACTAAGGCTCAGAGAGGGTCAGGAACTTACACAAGATCATAGTTTCGAGTAATGGTGGAGTCACATCGTTAAAATACAATTTCTCATATATGTTTGGTTTTCACAGAAATTCCCCTCACGGTTCACACAACTCTTAGAATTTCTCAGCGTGGAGAGTGATAAAGGTATCTCTTGTTATGGTAATGAAGGTAACTTTTATGAAAGCACCAATGAGGGGGGTTGGTTGCCAGGGAACCCAACCTGAATAGAGGGAGGTACCCTGATTTCAGGGAAGAGAGAGGGACTAGAGGTTGAGTTCAATTGTCAGTGGCCAATTATTTAATCAGTCATGCCTATGGGATAAAGGCTCCATAAAAGCTCCAAATGAAGGGCTTTCAGAGAGCTTCCAGGTTGGTGAGCAGGAATATTTGGGGAGGAGAATGTGCCTGACACACAGTGTCCCCCATACCCTGCCCTACGCTTCTCTTTATCTGGATGCTCCCCAGTGATACCGCCTTTTAATAAATTGGTGATCCAGAGTAAATGGGTTTCTTGGGTTCTGTGAGTCACTGGCCAATTAATCAAACTTGTAGAAGGTGTCCTGGGGCTCTCTGATTTATAGTCAGTCAGCCAGAAGTACAGATAACAACCTGGGCTTATGATAGCCACTGAAGTCTAAGGAGGAGTCATGGGGACATCTGATGAGTAGCCTAGTGGGCTCTACAGAGCCCAGGGCTGTGACTGGCACTGGAAGTGGACAGTTGCCTTGGGAACCCTCAGCCTGTGTAGTCTAATGCTATGCCTAGGGGTAGACAGTATCAGAGTGGAGCAGAATTTGTGTGCACCCTGTCTGAGAATTGCTTGTTGAGCTGGGGAGCCTCCACATGGCCCAGTTGGAAACTGGGTCAACAAACCCTATTCAGCTGGACTTGTTCCTTCCCCACACGCACAGCCCCCGAGAGCGCCCCCCTCAGCCTGCAGCATCTTCCTCCTAATGCACTACTCTCTCTGGCCCCATAACAGAGCACCGCCCTTTCAGAGAGCAGGCAGCCCCCTGTGAGGCTGAGGGGCAGTAAAGACCACCCTGCACAGGACTGCTGAGCCAGCGGCTGCCCCCAGAAGTGCAGGGGTGGGGTTTGAGGGAGCAGCAACAGCAGCCACCAACCCTCCTGACCAGAGCATGACAGCCACACGACCAAGCGTGGGCCACCGAGGGGGGCTCCCTGGGGGAGGCCCTGGGCACACCCTGCCCCCCGTCCTGGGTCACCTATCCCCCCAGCCACTGGCAGCACAGAAAATGTTTTCACAGCTGTCTCTGAATTTTCTCCTGGAGGGGAGAAGATCTGGGGTTGTGTGTCGGGAATACCAGATGATGCTGTGGGAGCAGCACCCCAAGTGCTCACCCCAGTCTATGAGCGCCCACCCAGGGTTCTGGGCCTCCCAAAAGGCCATGTTGGGGAGCTGAGGCTGAGGACCAAAGGAGCCCCAGATTTCCCTGCTCAGGAATGGAGTGTGATAGGTAGCATTGTCCTGGTATTTTCTGGAATCCTCTAGATTCTGACATGTGTGTATTCAAGTGGATGGCACTGTCACTCTCCATTAAGTAGCCTGTCGACTGTCCTCGCTGTCCATGACACGTCTCTGGAAGCTTGCTCCTGCCTGGGTGGAGGTCCCAAGCTTCAGAATCAAGCTCAATTCTTGTTCTTCAGTCCCATGACCACACAGATTCAGACCTGGATGCACTCAGGTCAGGCCCTGCTGCCCAAGCCTCGATTTTCTGCACTGTGGGGTCAGACTAAGTGGGCTGTTGCACACCTCACCCCCACATTCCAGGACAAGGGATGTTTGCACCCCTTCCCCTTCGCCCCTCCCCCTGCCTGACCCTGCAGGAAACCATGTGCTCTGGAAGATCAGTACTCAGAGAAAGGGGTTAGGTACCTGAAGACAGCAGGGCTCCATGAAAGGAGAAAGACAGGTGCCAAGGTCTCCAACCTGGAGACCCCTAGGTTTGTAGGGTTCCTGCAGCCCCAGGTTCACTTCTGTGGTTCTGCTCCCCACTGGCTCTGCATCCTTCAGCTGGTCCCAGCCCTGCTCAGTGTCCCCAGCAAAAGTTCTCCAAGGCTTGAATATTTTTTTTACGACCTCTGGGTGGTGTTGGTTAAGTGGCAAATTTCCAGCCTGGCCCCAAAGAGACCAGTTGTAGGTCTAAGGTCCCGTCTGGGAACCTGCACTTAAACAATTACCCCAGAAGCTTCGGATGCCAACTACACTTTGCGGGCTGGCTCACAGGAGCACTGGTTTAAGTCAGCAGGAAGGCAGAGACAGTGCCAGGCAGGAGTGGGGGGCAAGAGGCCACTCCCACAGGGCCAGCTCTGGCTGAAAGCGCCCAGAGGGGCTGCTACTGACCCTCCCACTCCAGCCCCCCAGGAAGGCTTTCGGCCTGGGAGGCAGTGCATACTCTGCTTGCACTTTTTCTCTTTTCTTCTGAAGTTCTTTTTAATTTTTTATATCTCTATATATATCTATATCTATATATAGATATAGATATTTTTTTTACATCATTCTTCATTTGTATATTTTTCCATTGTGGTTGCAATACCCGGGGACTTCCCACCACCCCTTCACCCATGTGCCATCACATAGTCTCATGTGCTCTTCCCACCCCAGTTTTGATCCTTTCCCCTCTCCCCTGCAGAATGTCTCCGGTTTATAGTTGCTTGTTGATTTTGATTTTTATTTGATTACAATTCCTTTTTTTTTTTTCTGATCCCTTACGCTCCTGCTAAGAGTGAAACCATCCAGTATTTTTCTTTTTCTCCCTGGCTTATTTCACTAAGCATGATCCCTTCCAGCTCCATCCATGTAGCCAGAATTCTAATTATAGGTCACTTGTCTGCCCCCTGACCCCCAACTTTCTTCTCCCTTTTTCTTCTCTGACTTTAGGGAGCTTTTGGGAACTGGGATATTTTGTGACAACTTGAAGATGAGGACTATGTCCGCTTCCCTGACCGGTCAGCTCGGTTATGAAGAAGCTGCTGCTGAACCAGGCCCACCCTGACCAGCAGCCCTGTCCTGCCCCAGGAAGAGGGAGATGGACAGGAGGCCACCCCAGGAACCTAAGCCCACTGCCACTGAGAACACAGGTCCTGAATTGATGCTCTCCAGTTGTGTGACCTTGGGTGAAGTCTGCTCGGGCCTCGGTTCCTCACTGATACGCAGGCTGACGAGAATACCAGTGTGTGCTGAGCACTTACGACGTGCCAGGTCTTTTCTAAGTGTTTTCTGCTTATGACTCATGTAGTCCTTACACCATCCCTGCGGCACAGATACCCACCATCTCCCCATTTTGTATGTGTGGACACTGAGACCCAGCGGGGCAGAGTCCTGCCGCAGGCTGCTGCTCAGATAGAGGGTTCTGGAACTGACACTGGCTGCAGAGCCCAGCTCAGCTCACCCAGCTGTATGGGCGCTGTATCTGACCACTAAAGAGCAGAGAGTTAACAGGCCACTTGGAACACACCTCTGTGAATTGCTGTTGCTATTGTTTTCCTCCCTCTTTGTCCTTCCAGCGGGATTTTCAGCCAGGCAAGTGCACCCACTCTTGGCTTCATCTCCATGGGGGTGGTGAGAATGGCTCAGAACTGTGTGTGATGGAACCCAAGAGCAATTCCCCACTTCCAACCCATCTACCCTTGCATCAGAATAGCACACTAAGGACCACACTTCTCATGTCTCTGAGTTCTTGGCTGTTTGAGCAGCCGGACAACTCTTTTGCCCACTTGCTTCCCTGAGAACAGGGTTGACAGTGGGAGCGATGCTCCTTCTCAGCTTCCACATTGGAGCTTGGCTTGGCAGGATTATGGGAGAGCCCAGGAGGGCGGGAGGGTGGGCGGGAGGGCAGGAGGATGGGTTGGCCACTGTAGGCAGAGGCTATCTGCTTCCAAGCGGGAACTCCTAGGAGCTCTATTCTTAGAGCGCTTTCTCTTGCTTTTAAATTTGACATCTTCTAGAAGTTACCCTGCACAAAAGCAACCCTGCCGTGGCAGTAATTTATATGTCATGTCACTTGCACAGAGCAAGGTCCACCCCCTTCAACCCACTCCTGCTCTAGCCCGCTCAGAAAAAAATGGCTTCTACATCATTCTAACCAGCATCCTTCCAGACATTCACCCGGAGAGTAAAAGTGATAAATGTGAATGAACAGGGGAGCGGGGTGGGGGTGAACAGGAGAGGCAGAGGGAAACTTTGGTTCAATCCAAGCTGGGAACTTCCTGGATTCCAGACTGGGCATTGCTTCCTCCAAGCAGCAGTCCGCATTGCCATGGCAACAGCCCAGCAGTGGCCACTGCCCAGCTCCCCAGACGGGTGCCACTTACCGTGATGGTGCTCTCCTTGCTCTGCTTTTTGCCGGGAGATGAGGGTCCCAGGTTCTGGGGAGAGAGGCGAGAAACATCATCAAAGCTGTTCTCCATATTGGACATCTTTTTTCATTCCGTTCCGAAGGTGGAGGGATTGGTTAAAAGCCCCGTGCTGGGGAAGTTCGAGATGCTCAGACTCCCTTAACTCCTAAGTCACCATATTCTGGGAGAGGGCAGGCAGGAGCGCCCCTGACCTGCTGCTGCCACACCCTGTCCTGCTTTAAGGGGAGCTGGAGGGAGCCCCCAGCACAAGCTTGGAGGGACTGCTTCCCACCAGGTCTGCCTCCTCTTTCCCCAGCCTATGATTTGGGGAGTTAACCCCTCAGCTGCCCTCTGCTGGTAAACAGTTGTGCTTGTATTGCCTGAACCTGCAGAATCCACGTAGGAATGGGGCATTAAGCCCCAAGGAGGCCACCACCTCCTGGTACTGAGGATTTGAACATGACCTCTTATTCTGAATGTTCAACATATCATATCAAACCCGAAATGCATGCTATGGGTGCTGGGGTGGTCAGCCTCCTCCATGATTGGCTGCTTCCCCAACCCTGAGAACTGGGAGGGATTTCTCAGTTACGTTTTAACTTCCATTCAAAACTTGGTTTGCCTTTTCTTTTTGAAGATTTATTTATTTACTTATGCGTACAGAACTGGGACTGGGGTACAGGCCAGAGGTGCAGGGGCGGTGAGAGGCTTCACCAGAGACAGAGTGGGGCACAGGACAGGTCAGGAGAGGTCTGCCGTGACATGTGGGTCACCTCTGGGGCTGGGGATTGAACTCACACTGAAGTGGCTTTAACTTCTTAGTGCTGTGCCACCAGGGAGGGCCCTGATTTGCCTTCTTTATGTCTTCCTAGTGCCAGTAAAAAAAAAAAAAAAACAGTCCAAAACCCAGTCCCAGGACAGTTCTGGTATGGAAAATTAAGGATTGCCACTAAAAAAAAGCCGCATTTGTCATTAAGAGCCTATGACTCCAATGGGAGGGTCATTCTTAACACACTAGCACTTACATTGGGGACCAGCAGCCCTGAGTGAGGTTCGCTCCTGTCCTGAGTCACACAAGAGATGGGAGGAAAGCTCACTCCCAGGGCATGGGGTGACTTTTGTAATTGTGTCCAGGTGCTAAGACCTATGTAAGGAAATGGCCATGAGGACTTCACAGGTGAAGGCTAGGTAAGCAAAGAGGGCTTCTCCAATAAGGGAGCTATCTCCCTCTACCTGCTCCCCAGGGGCCAGGATAGTCGTGATATATAGCAAAATGAGCCCTGGAGGCGGGATCAGCACTATTTCAAGAACCCACCTGCAAAACAGGGACCCATCAGGCAAAACAGGGAGCATGGTTGAGTCCCTGTTCATGGTCTCCTCATTCCCTTACTCCTATGCAAAACTGGTTGGGCTGGGAAGTGAAGCCCACGAGTGAAAACCCAGGTCTGCCTGGCTAACAGGCACCTAACAGATGGCCCAGTTCACGGACACGAACACAATAGCCTTCACATCCTGCTGGGTAACTTCTTTGAGGCTCATTTTCACCACCTGTTGGCCAATCGGCCTCAAGAACATCAGCTATAACTGAGGAGTTTGCCCAAAACAGAGTCCCAGTCACACATTTCAGAGTTTCTGATCTAGCAGGTCTCAGGTGGGCCAGAACCTTTGAATTTGGGAACCTTCCCTGGAGACACAATGATCTACCCTGTGCCTTTTCACCCAATGTTGCCCCAAGCCTCCAGGCTCCCCTCACTCCCAAGGCTCCCCACCCCCCCACACACCCCAAGCAGCCCTGACAGATCTGGGACAAGGACAAACTTGTGACCCATTACAGCTTCTTTAGATGTTTTAACACACCAGCTCATCCAGCTCATCCAGGGCATGGGGTGACTTTTGTACTTGTGTGTAGGTGCTAAGACCTATGTAAGGAAATGGCCATGAGGACTTCACAGGTGAAGGCCAGGTAAGCAAAGAGGGCTTCTCCAATAAGGGAGCTATCTCCCTCCACCCGCTCCCCAGGGGCCAGGATAGTCTTGATATATAGCAAAATGAGCCCTGGAGGCGGGGTCACCTTCCCAAGCTATCAGCCCCGCCAAATCACTTGCCCAAACTGGGTGGCCTGGGAGGAAGGCAGAGAGAGGGTGCAGGGCAGGAGCCCAGGTGCTGCTTCCCAAGAAGAGCCAGGTACACAAGTCTCTTGCAGATTCATTTAGCAGAGGCACTGGCCAAGCAAGTACATTCCTGGAAGGGGGGAGGGGCAGGACTGAGTTGGATAGTACAGTGTGCAGCAGCAGTCACCCCGTTAAGCATCCACACCACCCCCACCAGCACCCCTGCTGGCACTGCTCCCTCTCCTGCCCACCAGGAAGGCAACCGGTGTCTGCAACTCTTGACAACAACATTCGAGTCTATACATTGATGCTGATGAGGAGAAGGACAAAGAGGTTATCTACCAGAAAGGAGAAGTCTACAGATACTTCTGTCACTGAACACTTTTCATGAGGCTCTGGGCTAACCATAGGACACTCTTACTCTCATTCAATCTCTACAACCCCAGCAAGTTAGAGCACCATTTCCATTTCACAGAGGATGATGTCAAAGCTTGAAGAAATGAATTTGTCCAGCACCACAAGGAGAGTAACTAGAGGAAGGCAGAACCCAAGCCTGAATAACTTTGCTATCTTCTGTCCTCTCTCAACTTTGAGACCTGGAGTCAACATGATCTCCACCATTCATGATTTGGGGACCAGAGTGTCAAAGGTTCAGTGGAATGAAACTGGATAGATACAGAGGTCACCTCTTCCTTATAACTTAAGCCAAGATGGGAGTACCAGTAATGGCACTGAGGGTGGGGGTGCTAAGTGTGGGCGTCAGCACCCAGGTCACAAGTCTCTCCACACAGTTTTAGGCTCTGCTTTTCCTGCTCATGACCAGCTCCTACATCAACATACCCATACACACATATCATGTGTATGCTTTACATATATGCCTTTCTCTCACACACACCATAATACTCCACTGAATGTGCTCAGAAGCACGTTATATAGTAGTGCTCCATCTACTATACAAGAGTTTCTAAATACTGTTCCCCACTAATTCCAGGTGCCAGGTGGGCATGGAACATCTTAATGTGCTGGGAAGCAAGATTGTGCAAAGAATGATGGTACAGAACAAATGGGCATTGCACCCTACTTAAAGGGGTCCCCGCAAGTCAAATTTGAGACTATTTGAGCATGAATATAAATAATGGCAGCAAATGGTTAACTCCAAAGGGGGAAAGCATTTCTTTACAGAAGAACACCAATGATGTTCAAGAAGTTAGAAAATCATCATTCGCAAACCCTAATGTCAAAAGAGATTCCATGATCATCAAGGACACATAAAGGACTGAGCAAAGGCTGCTAGGAACAGGCTATGCACAGGGTCTAGGGAACAGGCTATGCACAGGGTCTTGCCCTACCAGCCCACAGATTGCTGATATGTTAGAAAGGGAAGATGTTCTAGATCTGAGGCACAGCAGGGGAGGAGGGTCAAAACAGGGGCAAGAAGAGCACAAGCGACTGTGGTGATGGATCACAGGTGCTGTGGATGTGCAGGAACTATGGGGATGACAACCAAAGGCAGAAATCAAATACAAGTGAACAATGATGTAAGAAATAAATATCAAAAAATTTTAATATTATGAAAAACAAAGGGAATGTTCAAGTTTCCCTGCAAAGGACAGCTCCAGCAGTCACCACATTAACCAAGAACACAGGCTCAGGGTGACCTGGTGGGAGGGGGGCCTGGGAGTGAGCACTTCCTCACAGGGGTGCTAAGACCCAGGGGCTATTGTCCAGCTGCTGAACCTGACCCTGAGCACAAGAGAATTAGACTACAAGAACAACTGACCTGGACTTCTCCCCAGAAAAGGTTAATGTGAGGAAAGACAAAAGAACACATGCATGAGGAATACAATCTAGATGAAAAGAGACACAAGTGGTAACTCAGATGCAACAGTAAATCGATGCAATGGAATATTACTTGACCATAAAAAGATGAAGCACTGGCACATGCTACAACATGAATGTATATTGTCTGATTTATACTCCTATCTCTTTTACAGCCCCCACTGTATTTTAAAGCAAAATCCTGGTGTAGTTTTTAAAATGAATTGAAATAGTCTAAGTAAAAGAAGTAAGATTCCATTTAGAGGCTTTGTCCAGAATAAGTCAATCTATAACAACAGACTGGTGATTCTCTGAGACTGAGTGGGGTTTTCAGGCTGATGAAATGTTCTAAAATTGATTTTGATGAAGTTGTACAACTCTGACTACACTAAGTACCACCATATCATACATTTTAAACAGGTGATTTGTATGCTATGTGAATTACATCTCAATAAAGCTATTTAAAAAGCTAAAAACTAGAGATATAGCAACTAATGTACCCTTGCATGAAGCCTGAAAGGATCTGGTACTGGGGAAAAAAACAGCTCTAAATGCTGGGGATTCTGGATATGACACACAAACATATATATAAGATACTGATATATACATATGATATTACTGAATTAATGTTTTCTTAAATATGCTAGTGGTCTGGTAGTTATGTCTTCTCCCTTAGAGGTACTATCTGAAATCTATACAGTTTAAACACTACATCAGGAATTTGTTTTAAAATAATACATTTAAACATGTTGGGAGCTGGAGAGAGGATGGGAATACATAACAAACAAGATTGGCTGAATAATCCTTGAAGCTAAATAACAGGTCCATGGTGCTGTTATCTTTCTATGAGTATTTGTAAATGTGTACAACAGAGGTGTGTTTTTAAATCTCTTTTGCCTATGTTCTAGAACCCTTTTCTCTTTCCATTTTTAAGACACCTCTCCAACCTGATCTCCTAACCTTGCCTGGGCTGCTCTGCTGGGATTGTGAGGACCCAGGTGGTGACATGAGGCAGACTGTCATTCACAAATGATGGCCTAAGCCTCTGCTCCATAAGTTTCATCAGTCCTGTCTTCTTGCCTGTGAAGAGTTGGGTAGCACACCTCAACTGGGTACCCAGTGGTGTCCCAGTGTAGTTAGAACAAACCCAGGTTCCCCACACTTACCAACTTAGGAAATTTTGGCCTCCGTGGATTTTTTGAAACCACTGATTTCCTTCCTCTAAGCATCCATGCATTCTGTTCCCTCCATCTGAAATACTGTTCCCTTTACCTCTTTGTCAAGTAAACCCTTGCTTATCTTTCCAGTCTAAACTGAGGCATCTTTTCTAGAGGAGTCCATCTCTGACATTTCTACCACCAGTGACCAGTATCCTCCTAACACAAATTCCTCCATCCCTTATCATCACTAAAATGAAAACCATTAGTCTCATTCATGTCTTCATTCATGTCTTTCTTCAGCACCAGCAATAAACCTCTATGAAGGCACGGGCTATATGTGTTTGTGACTTGGGACTTGGAAAAGTCACAAATGCTTAACAGAACATGTATTGTTGAATTAAATGAAGGGGAAAGAGGAGCCCCATAAAGTTGATGAATTCTCAGTCTCTCACCACACTTCTACTTTAAATTCCATTATCCAGTGGGTCCTTCGATTTCTTAGTCCTATTCCCTTTTCCTCTCTCCTGTATCTAAAGACACCTTTTTTGGGGGGGAATTCAGGGAAGAGCAGAACGATTGAAAGGTAGTCAGTCACAGAATGGCCTGCCCAGGGATCAGGTGGGGATGGGCTCGGATTTCCTTGTGCAAGGACCTAGAAGATAATCAACCCCTTCCCCTCCCAAGAGGTGAGCCCCATTCAACCCAAGAACCCTGGCAGCCTGCCCTCAGAACTGCAGACTCGACAGCTTCCACTGGGGGGCACTAGATCACCACCACCTATGCTCAGTCCAGGTGTCCCGCGACTGGGAGGGAGGGGCAGGCAACCCAGGGGTGCTGAGCACCCAGTCATCAGTCCTGCCCAGGAGGTCATGGGGTGACAGGGGGCACATTTCTAATTTCCATGAAGATTAGGGATGTTCCCCCTCTCAACTCAAGGAGGAACAGCTAGTAGGTAGCAAAGAACACACAGACAGGGCTTTGAGTAAACTGCTTAGAGGAAGCCACTTCACCCCTCTGTCTCCCTCCATCCCCCAGCATCTCAAACGGCCATGAGTTTCCCTCATTCCTTCTTCAAATACTAAGTCATAATTATTAACCTAACTGACAGCGGGGAGAGCGTGAGAGAATGCTATGCATGCTGATGAGTGTGCTGTAGACCTTAGGAATCATTTGTTAGTAACACTCTGTAAAGCCCAAATCTTCTGCATCTATTCTAAGCCTCTAGCACCTTGAAGCACAGGCAACTCCACACTTGCCAAACCTTTTCACAGCCAAGGGAACCACATCCCACCTGGCAGTTCTGGGAACTGCTTAACAAATGCACTTCTCTCTCCATGCACCTCTAGACTTTTTGTTGATACTTCAATTGTTAACATTGTCATCCAGAACGAATACACAAAGCAGCCTTCGGTCTCCCCTTATGTGGGTCTGCAGGCCTGACCTGCCCTGCGCCGCTAACACCAGTACCTCAGCTCTAGCTTCTTCAAATACTGCTTATTGTATCTTTTATGAAAGCAAAATGCCATTTTAGGAAATTTGAAAAACAATGAAAAATGTAAAGAAAGTAAAAATTTCTTGTCATCTCCAATGGCGATTTCTCAACCTCGATACCATTCATATTTTTGGATAATTCACCATCAGCATCAGCCGGGGTCCACTTGACCCATCTCCGGTGGATGGACCCTGACGTGGTGCCCAGACCTGCTGAAGTCACACCTGCATTAGAGGCCTCGTGGGAGCAGAATTCCTGAATAGATTATGAAAACAAGGGCTGGAAAGGCAATTCCCGGATCTACAGAGGCTTCTGACATGCACTGTCAAACCCACTTCCCTGAAGCTTCTAACAGTGCTGTTTTTGCTAGTTCAGTAACAGTTTCACAGTGTTTCAGAGCGGGAGGTGGGGGTGGGAGGGGGGAGCCATGCTCTTCCAGGGAAGGAAGGGTGGTGGGATGGGAGGAGAGGTTGTTTCCAACACTCTTCCTGGGGACACGGAGGGCAGCCCCAGCTTATTTAATAACAGTTTGTTGTTCAACCGCCAGACATAGGCTGAAGGTGTCTCTGTTGTCAGGAGGCTGTTAGACTTCCTGTCCAACACACAGGCTGTGTTGAGACGTAATCGGGGCTTCACAGAGGCATAACAGCAGGGCTGTGAGCGCACAGGGACACCTACATGTGCTTGGCACTGCTGGCTGTGCCAGATCCTGGCGGCTGGGGCCAGGTGCCCCGCCAGCAGGGCAGGGTCACTGGGAGCTGCTTGAAACACAGAACCCTCAGGCCCCTTCCTGAGCCTCCACAATGGGCCTCCAGAACCAGAACCTGCTTTTTACACAAGGTCCTGGTAATCTGTAAGTTCAGCAAAAGGTAAGAAGCAATGGGTCACGTGCTTGTTCAAGTGTTTTCTAGAGTTTTACTGAACTGATCCTGACCCTCAGCCTCCAAAGACAACCACTTAGTTACAGTTTCTAAGAGTAGCGCTCTGGCCTGAGTTCATGCTGTGTCATGTTCTAGACACTGTTGTAGCAGATCACTACCAGTCAATGACCGATGTGTCAGACCACCGCCACCACCCTCATCAGCAACAGTAGCTTCAACATCATCACTCTGGGAAGGACTGGGAAAATCTGGAGCTGTAACTAAGGTCCCTTCTTGATAATCTGTGGATAGACCACATCAAACTAATGACTAGTCTTCCCGTTTCTTAGATACAGCCTAAACAACAAGCTTAGTCTGAATACTCAATAATCATGTCAACCTGCCCAGGTCACTTCACCAAGTGAGGGCACCACTTGGGGCAAGCGCTGACACTTACACATCTCTACAAGTGTCATCTGAAATGATAAAGGCAAAAGCACTTTGGAAAACTCACTATATACTCCCATTTATTTCTATCTCATAGCAGTATCTACACTGATTACCAAATGTGATAGAACATTTTACAAAATTCCATTCTGGGTGAAGTTTGAGTGGGAAATGGAGGAGGGTGTTTGTAGAAAAAGATAATTACCTGACCATCCTTTTTGTTTCTGTGTGTTGTAGGAGGTGAAGGGGTTAAGAAGAGAAGGGTGGGTAATGTGAGGGTGTTTGTGTTTTTAATGCAAAAGAACATATTCAGTGTTTGAACCAGATGTAGGAAGGATCATGCTTAGTGAAATAAGCCAGAAAGAAAAAGAAAAATACCGGATGGTTTCACTCATAGCAGGAGTGTAAGGGATCGGGGGGGGGGGGGGGAAGAAATTGTAATAAAGTAAAAACTAAAATACAACAAATAACTATAAACCAGAGACATTCTATGGGGGCGGAGAGGGAACAGATCATAACTGGGGTGGGAAGAGCACACGAGACTATGGTGATGGCACATGGGTGAAGGGGTGGTGAGAAGTCTGTGGGGTTTACAACTGAGATGAAAAAATGTACAAAATGAAGAATGAAATAAAAAAAATATAGTTAAAGAAAAAAACCCAAAAAGCAAAGGGTCACACTTATCCTTAGGTTGACACACCACTTCCAGCTGAAGTGCTTCATGGCGGTAGACTTCAGAGTCACAGAGTAGTACAGATTTGGGTCTCATGTTAAGCTTTATCAACCATATTCTGAAAGTGACAGCAAATCTAGACTGTGCCTCAGGAATGAGGATGGCAGGATGGAGCCCTTGTGCTACCAACAGTTACAATCCCATCTCCATCACCCAATTCCAAACCACTCTCAAAGGATAGAAAAAAACCACAAACCACGGTCATCTACTCTCCCCAGTCAAGGTGCAGCAAGATGATACACACGTACCAGCCACGTTCACAGCGGGGCAGCACTGGGCTGCAGCCCCTGGACCCCTGCCATGCCCGTCCTAGCAACACCGCCCTACACCTGGCTACCCCTACCTCCCTTAACAGGACCCCTTACCTGGGAGTCAACGGTGGATTTTCGGACACTCATGTGGGCAGTCTCTGGAGGGTGCGCTGGGGTCCCTGACGCGTGGTATCCATTCACTGCAGGGACAGAAACACTGCTCAGAGGCTGTGTGGGAGCCTCCAACTTCCTGCCTTGGTCCCTTCTCCCCCTTACTGCCTGGTTCTCAGGGGTCTTGCCCAGCTAGGACTGTCTCTCAGGATCTCACCAATATTTACAGAACTGGAAATGGGTTTCTTTGGGGATTGGGTTTCTTTTTTAAAGCGAAGGGGACAAGAAATGTGCTTGATAGAAAGTAAGGTTTCAAGAGCTCCACTGTCATCGCCAGAGACACGACATTTGTTGGGGGAAAGGATGTCCTGAAAGAACTCTGCAGATACAGGTTTTGTGGACTCCACCCCCACGCCAGACACTGAAACTATGAATCCCAGCAACACCAATGGGAGGACTGTTCGGACCTGAGGGCAGAGGTAAGCAACCATGTTTGTTAAAACTACAAATCCCAGCAAAGAGGGGACTGCTAGGACCCAACGGCTGAGGTATGCAGCCGTTCTGGGGATTTGGATATAAAGCTAGACATGCTGGGTGGAGGGCCTCTCTCTCTTGGCCTCGTGGCTGGCAACTGGTTGCTTGGCTCTTCATGAGCTTTCAGCATGCTACTAGGGTTCCAAGTCAGCGGAACTGGCAGGATGCATTAGTTAACTTGTATCTCTCTCTCTCTCTTTCCCTGGGTTCTTCCTTTCATTTTTCCCCTTGTAAATAAACCCATTCTAGACCTTTATGTGTGTGTTTGCAGTGCAGATGATTCTTAAGTGCACAGGTGAGGACCCACCGACAGGCAACCCAATTCACGTTGGGTTGCTTTGTAACACATCCACTCTGGTCATGGGTGCTGAGTAGGGCCACTCTCCATAGTTAGTGTCCCTTTACCAAGTTCTCTCCAAGCAGCCCATCCACCCGAGAAAACTCAAGGCTCTAGAATCCTACCCTATGACACTCACTCAGGCATGCTGATCAGCCCTGGGCCCCAAGCACTGCTCCATAGCATTTGCCAATTTCTATAGCATCAGTATCCCCCATCCTTGCCAGTGTGAAGGCCCACACCATGACATGGACATGGGGGCTCACACAACCTCACCTCAAACCATCGGTGCTGCTATCTCTGGATACAGTTATGTGAACTTAGGGAGAAGATCCTCCTTGGGGAGCCTCAGCTACTGTAGCTATAAAATGAGGATAAAGGATAATTCTACTTGGCCTGCAAACCTACTTTTTTGGTCTGAAAATCAAAGGAGACAATATTTGCGAAAGGGATCTATGAGTTGTAAAGTACCTCTTGATAAAAGAAGGGAGGGATATAGGTCCCAGCTTTTATTCCTGAATCTAATCTTCTTTGAACCCTGATCCCAGAAACCCCGAAAGCAGGAAAGCACGCCATCCTCATGTCCCAGGCTGGAGGAGTTGCCTCAACACAGACACTGTGCATGGTGCGTCTTACTCACAGGTCTTATTGAGATGCATGTGGTAAGAACAAGAAGCAAAGGCTGAAATAGTAACACTTGTTCATTTGGGGTGGCCAGGAATGGAGGCAGGTGATGCTGGCACTGGAGGAGGTGAAGACAACCCCACATGGAACTTTCTCATGTAGGGGGCTATCCCCCAGTCTCCAGAGCTTGCAGTGAGAATTCCCAGAGCAGCCTGTGAGCAGAGCCACACTCCGCTGTCAGTGGGCAGATGGGCTTCTCACCCCACGCAACTGGGAGGAAGGTGGGCACAGGTACACCAAGACAGCAGAGACAGGGCACAGAGCTGATGCCTAGTGCAAGGGCTGGGGAAGCGATGAGAAGAGGCAATTTACTTCATACGGCCAGCCAAACTGACACCCCTCAGGAGGTTGGCCACTGCTGATACTGCCCATGAATCCTCTAGCTTACAGGGCAGGCCAGGGTCCCAGGAGCATAAGAGAATGCAAGGGGCTATTAAGAATCTACCCACATCAGCATAAGCAGTGCCAGGAAAGGCATTACATTGATGATTAAGTATAACCCACAATGAAGGCGTAACATGTGAGAACTTGTATCTATCAAGTACCATAGCACTAAAAGGGATAAAAGACAGACTCAACAGTAAAAAATATAACTAAATTGTTTTCTATCTATCACTCGTTAGTGGACAAAAGTGACAATGTGAACTACCTCAATAATTCAATTTAAAAGGCTGATTGAACTAGATGTATTAATTATCCCAGCCTCCCAGTAACACATTTTGTCAAGAAACTATGAAACAATAAAAAAATCTATGCCAATATTCAAGCCACAAATAAAGTGCCAAAAAAAGTGCAAAAGGCATAAATAATATAGGCCACATTCTTTGGAGAGAAAGCAATAAAATTAGATATTAATAATGAAAGAACAAGTATACAAGGTCTACATCTCTCTAACTCCCCAAACAGTTAGAAATTTAAGAAAATGTTCTCTCAAATAACATCAGGTCAAAGAGGAATTTTAAATTGTAATCAGATAATATTTAGAAAATAACGAGAAAGAACATATCAAAACAAATGGCTTAAGGCCCGAATTATAATGGAGAAAAACCTATATCCTTTATTATTTCATTGTTTTATACCATTGTCAAGGGAATAAGGACTAAACATGACTAAGAAGTAAAAAAAAAAAAAAATTAAGCAATAAAATAAACAAAGGAAGACACTAGAAAGGAATATAAATATGGTAACAGAAATTAATGAGTTAGAGGATAAGATCACATTAGTAACACAGACTGATTCTCTTTGTGTGAGGTGGGAAACTATGGGAGAAATCACAGCAATAAAAAAGACAGATCAGCCTATTTTCAGAGTGAGAGAGAACACAAATGCTCAGCGTTAGGAATCAGAAAGATAAATACAGCAAACACAGTACATTTTAAAAAAGATTTATTTATTTATTCATACAGAACTAGGGTAGAGGCCAGAGGTGCAGGGGTGGTGAGAGGCTTCACCAGACACAGAGTGGGGAGCAGAACAGGCAGATCGATGAAGTCCACTGCTGAGGGGAGAGCAGGTAAGACAGGAGAGGTCTGCTGCACCATGTGGGTCTCCTGCAGGGCCGGGGATCGAACTCGCACTGAAGCGGCTGTGACTAGCTTGCAGTGCTGTGTCCTAACTCGTTGCGCCACCGGGGAGGGCTGCAGTACATGTTTTTAAAGCAAGAGCAGTATTATAATTAAATGGTAATAAAATATCGAATTTTCTGTAAGCTTACAATGATCAAAATGGTTTCAAAAGATACTAGAAAAAGCAAAATGAGTAATACTTTGAAAAGTGCCCTCCCGGCAAAGGGCACTGGACCCAGATGGTTTTATGGGCAAATTTGTTCAAACTCTGGACAAAGAAATTCCCAGGCAGAAAAGTGCCGCAGAGTACAGGCACATGTGATGAATCTTCCAGTTTATTATTATTACTTAAAGCCAACATCACCCTGGTTCTAAAATCTATCAATGACAACAAAATACTGGAGCAGTTTGGTTTGACTGTGAGAAGGAACTCTGTAGTTTCTAGCAAGCAGGCCTTAGTTAGCAACCACTCACTACTTTGGTGATGCTGGCTCACTCTAAATCAAGTTTCTTTCCCAGTCCCTTAAGGACAGAGGTTATCCTCTGACCCCTACTTACTCCCTTTACAAAAGTGCACCCCAACACACTGTTTCCAACATCCCCCAGGCCCACAGCCCACCACACATCGGCAGCCAGGACTGTCTAAGGATGGGCCTTTTGTCCCTGATCAGTCCTCTTGTTATCATGTTAGTTCTGGTCTGTCAGCTGCTGGCTAATTACTGCTCATGTCAAAACAATTACTGGGAACGAAAAAATAATTTTCCATTGAACCATTTCTCCCCACTCAGCAATTCTTTGACACCCTGTCTTGCCACATTTCATTTTATCGGTCCCAGGCACATTCAGAAAAGGGATCGGTGGAGATGAGATCAGTGAGGGCCCAAGCGAAGCATCAGTGCTCACCCATGTTAGCATCCTCAGTGCCATGAGTTCCCAGGTTATCCAGGGTCAGAGGCAAAATAAATGAGGCCAGAAGTGGGTGCTTTTGAGGGGCCCCCCTCAGAGGCGGGTGTGTGTGTGTGTGTGTGTGTGCGCACAAAATTAGCCAGGAATCATGTACAATCATAAGAACATAATTCTATTTGGGGATACAAGAAAAGTACGAAATGCCAAATGCAGTGGTTTTTACAAAAAAGGGAACAAAAAGTTCTAAGTAACTTTAGTAACTTCAGATATAAATACAAACACACGCGCGTACATTTCATTCCTCTTTATGGGCAGTTAAAAAGACCAAGAGAGAGCTTGGGAGGTGTGGAAGAAGCGGAGGGGACAGCTGTTTGGATGGAAAGGAGGAGACCAAGGTCTTTGAGGGTGGGGAAAAGGAAATGAATAAGAATGGAAGAGAAAGAGCATTAAAAAAAGCTATAAAGAGAGAGAGATGAGCAAATGAAGGACAGCCAGTGGAGGCTGCCCAGAATTCACATCCGGCTGCCTCTGCTCCAACTCCACTTAAGGAGTTCACTCTGCCAGGGCCTACTTCCAGGTTCCTGTTCCCTAAAGAACCCCAAATGGTGGCCTTACTCTTCCAAATAAGACAATCAAACCCAGCACTCCCTTTTCTTCGTCCTCAGATCTGGTCTCCTCTCTTTTCTATCTCGAATAAACACATAAACATTTTCCCTCCATATTAAAAAAACTGCACTCCTTCCTCCCACCCTCACCCCCCCATATTATTTGACATGGTAGAATGTTAGGCTCTCCCAAGCGTGGGCTAGACACCCAGCCTGCAGGATTTGTTGTGAGTGTTAAGCAGGGAGGACGAAGAGGAGGGCTTTATGATCCAGTTTGGAACAAATGTCTCCATTATTCTGATGAAGAAAAAAAAATCACAGCAGACCTTTTAAAATATGTGGCTGTATGCTGTGACTTGGACAAGACTCCAGTGTGCTGTGTTCCTACACTTAAAACGACAGCACTCAGTGGGGGCAGGAAAGCAGGAATACCAAGGAACCCACTTCGGGAAACACAGTCATGGCTCAAGGAAGGCAAGTTTTGAAGTCAGGTGCAATGAGGTTCCGTCACTGTATTCAGCCTCCCAGCAGCAGCCAACATTTCCCCTAGTCTGTTTAGAGTTTTGCATTTACAGCCTTTGTGTCCACAAGTTTCTGCCAGGCCACCTGGCCCTCACTCTCTCCCCTGGGAGTTCAAGATGTAAACGGCATTTCCCAAAATAGAACTCATAATACATTTATCCACGTGGTTGTGAATGGTTGAAAACCTGCGGCTGTTCTCCAGGCCATCAAGACCCCAGACTGCGAGAATGCTGTTTCTGAAGCATGTGGACATTCCCTACCTGCAGGGTCTCCT
Organism: Condylura cristata; assembly: GCF_000260355.1. Classification (NCBI taxonomy): domain Eukaryota; kingdom Metazoa; phylum Chordata; class Mammalia; order Eulipotyphla; family Talpidae; genus Condylura; species Condylura cristata. The sequence continues at coordinate 27,347,051 of NW_004567118.1, read as the reverse complement.
CTGAGGGCAGTGGTTCAGCTGGGGATCAAGGAAGCTGCTCTGGGCCTGGTACCTCGCTAATTCTGCAATGTTCGAGGGTCACGCTTTGCTTCTAAGTAGGACAGGCCAGTGCTCAGGGCTTCCAGATCTGGAGAAAGTTTGGGTGTGGGTGGGGCCCTTGGTTCTGGAGTTAATGGGAAACCTGGTTGTTCACTATATCCCCAACTGGCTCAAATCACTCTCTGATCTGTAGTGGAACTTTCCCGCTCCTCTTTCCTCTGAACCCCACCATGGGATGGGGGTAGGGGTGCACAGTCTATGCATCTAAGGATGATGCCCCTTGGATTTTAGCCCCAGAATCTGAACCCAGACTGTCTGATGACTCCAACCCTCCAACCCCAGCCACTCAATAAATGGTAGATTTCCTCTAGTCTTAAGAAAAATACAAATATAATCTCTATACTCAGGCACAGGAACTCAGAAAGGAATTCACTCCCCACACTTAACAAATCAATTTAATGAATGTAGTAACTTATTTAATAAGTTGAATTTATTAATTAAATAAAATTAAGTATAATCAATTCAATTTTAATTATGTTTACATAGAACATAATGTACTATGCAAGATTAGATCCTAGAACAGAAAAAGGACATAAGTGACAAAGTTCATGAAATCTGAATAAAGTCTAGTTAATAGAACTCTACTGTCATCACAATTTTTCAGTAAACCTAAAATTATTCCAAACTTTCAAAGTTAAATTAAAATAAACTCAGGTTCCGAGCATTCTAGACATATGTCAAGTACCCATTAACACCTGTGGCTAGTGGCTGCCCGATTGGATAGAGCAGATGTGGAACTTTCCATAATTCAGAAAGTTCTACTAGACAACAGCTGTCACTCATTCTAGTGGGTGACTCATGAAAGGAACACCAGGAACCTCACTTTTCACTCATTTTATTTTCATCTTGCCTGTTACTATTTGTCTCTCTACAAATCATTACTTTCACACTGCATGTTAAACCCAAAGATGATATTTAATATTTGCCAGTTACTGAGCAGCGCCTCAGGTATTCAGTTTGGGTTTAAACTTGGTTTCCTATTTACATCATCCTCACTCAGAAAACCTGGCATTAACTGTCTCTTATAAAATGACTGAATAAACACAGCTCCCTAACGCAGGTCATCATTAAGGTGGCAATAGAAGGAAAGTTCCCAGCTGAGCATTAATTGCACCAGCACCCATCACTCAAAGGGCAAGTTCCAGTTTGTGGGGGCCACTGGGCATGTTTCCAGATCCATCTTCCAGACTGACTGTGATTCTGTGCACAGGGAAGAAAGAAAAGCCTCGTCTATGCCCCTCCACCCCCAGATATTCTCCAGAAGCTCATGGAGCTACAACTCAAAAGTGAAAGTGAGTTACAGGGCCTCTCCACCTGCCTGTCCCCATGGAGAGGAGGTGGCCCAACTAGGGCTGGCTGGGTTAACCTTTGGTTCCTTCCCACAGACTGCCTGAGCTGTTTTTCCATGTTATTCTTCAGGGGTGGCCTCATGGAAGCTTGTGGTCAGTAAAAATGCTTGAGTTTTCCACACTGTCCTTAGCATTTTACCCCCTTCCTACTAACTACCCCACCCCCATCACCGCTAATCAAGAGCAGTCTTGACAGAGCAGCACACTGCCTGGCTGCTTCAGGGAGGAAGCTTCTCAAGACAAGACAAGTCCACCACATGTCACCCTTACCCCACCCAACCACTACACTCAGAGCAGAATCCCAGCACCTTCTCCCCCTCAGACTTGGCCAGCCAGCAGGTCCCACTCCTGCCCACTCTCTTCTCCTAAACTCCTCCCACATCTCCTGCCATGCTCCCATTTGTTCCCCACCTTCCAGCCATGCTGGTCTACTTCCTATTCTCAAACAGGCAGGGTCACTCTGTCCCAGGGCCTATGCGCTAGATGTTCCGTGGTGTAGAACTTCACCACTACCCCCCCACACACACACATCCTCATCCCATTCTCATTAAAGCTTGACCTATACGTCACTTTCTCACTGAGGCGGTGTCCCTAAATCCCAGGTCACACTCCATGTCTCATGGGCTGACTTTAATCCCTTACATGAGAACACATAAAGAACGGTTGACATATTTAGTGTCTATAGTGCTGTATGGCTCCTGCTCTCAGAATCTGTATTCCAGTGGCTTATCTATACCCCCAGTACTGAGAACAGCAATCTGGGGGATTTTTTTGAATGACAGGTATTTTGGCAGGAGCATAGATAGCACAAAAGGGACTGGGACTAGAGCCCTGAGTGATCGCCAGGTGAGGCAGCAATGATCCCCAGAGGGTGGGAACAGAGATGGTCAAATTTCAAAGCAAACCCATGTCCTCCTGGAGTCTGTTTCTCTTTGCAGGATAAAACTTAATCTCCTGAAAGCTGCTTGTAAAACCGAATGAGAGAATGGCTGTAAAATACCTAGTGCTCCCCTGCAGAAAGAAATGCTAATGTAGCTATTATTCTATTCTTTAGCTATAAGGCGTAGTTCAAAACTAGAAAAGATGTCACAATATGACAGATCCCTGCTATAGGTTCTCTTCCCTTCCATCCCACAGGGTGCCTGGAGAGTTGACAAATTGTCTGGCCCTACACACCACGGAGGGGGAGACAGGACCTTGGCAGGCTGCCCCTGCAGGCATCAATTCATGAATGGAGAAAGTGAGATCTGGTAAGGAGAGGCGCTGGGCCTGGGCCCCAACTGAACAAGTTGAAATTTCACAAATCAAAGATGCCATTGGCTGTTAAAGGCACCTTGTTTGAAATATCTCTAGGAAAGAAGAAAAGATGCTTCCTATTACACCAGGATACACCACTGGTGGTGTCTGACTTCTAAGATAATAATAGGCGGAGAGTGTACAGAATAAAAGGTGGGTCTTAGAATCGTGACTTTGGTTCTGCATATTTGCTGCTGCTTCTCCTTTCAGGGGACCACCGTCTCTTGTGGAATCACCCCTGAGCAGTGTTCCCACTCGCCAGAACAGCATCTCTCAAGACTGGCCCTGCTGACATCCAGGGCTGGACACTTTGTGTGGGGACTGTGAGCAGCGTCTCTGGCCTCCCCACCATGGTGACAGCCAGCACACCTCCAGGCGTGGCCAGATTTTGCAGTGGCAAAATCGCCCCAGAGCTGAGCACCCACAGCCCTGGAGCAGAAGGCGTGCTGCAGAAAGCCAGGGGCAGGAACGCTGAGTCAGCCGGGTGCCTCCTCCAAGCCTGGCTGGGGTAGTGCTCTCCACAGGGGAGTGGGTAGGCAGGCTTCCCACTCTATTTGACTACAGAGTCCCCTTTTGGCATTCTGGCTTTGTTTGGGAAACATGGCCATAGGCCCAAGGGGTGGGGACGGGGAATCATTATCCAGGTTCTCAGACTCAGGCCTTGCTCACCTGGCTGTTCTCATCACTGGGTCTGACCTTCTCCCCTCACCTCCCTGCCATACTGGGCCCCTTTCAGAACCCCAACACCCCACTCACTGCTGGGCCAGCAGGACTCTCGTGCTTGCTGCGAGAAGGCAGAAATTGATCACACCTGGTCTCTAGCAGGGGGCGGCCTGAGATAGCAACTCCCAGCTCTCGTTCTAGGGAATGTCCTTACAAACAGCAGAGGGGACAGGGTGCCCATGGGGACGAGCAGCGAGAGCCGGCTTTGGACATGTGACCACCGCAGTCCCTGACCAGCTGCGCCACATTGCAGGTGGTGGCAGTTCTCCCTGACATCTCCCCAACCCTGCCCCACCCAGTGGGCCCATCCTGCTCTGTAGCGGGAAATCGCAGCTCAATTTCTGCCCGGTGTCTGCCTGGCCTGGAGCTATTCAGGAGGGAGGGCCACACCTCACAGAATTGATGACGGCATTTCTATGGTTAAGAAAACACAACACAACGGAGCCTGGAATTGCCTATTTCGCACACTAGGAGGAAGCTGGAAGGGCCTGGCTGACAAGATGCTCACTATCTCCCTGAAAATCCAAAGTTCATGCCCACTCACTGCCCTCCCCTCAAGGAGGCCCCCTTTTTTGAAGTTCTTTTTTTTTTTTTTTCTGATGTAAGTTAAACATATTTGCTTCTCTTTATTTATTATATCTGTATATGTATGCAGACATGTACATATATATAAATTAAAAATTGTAAAAGCTCTCTAAGAAGTCTTAGTAGGAGAGTAAAGACTTGCTGTAGTAAATTTCTACCCCCCTGTCCCCTCCCCCACATCTCAGCTGGTTCTCCAGAGGTTCAGTTCTCAGCCATTTTGGTTTTGAGTTCTGCTGGCAATCTTCAGATCCCTAAATAATGCTCTTTGATCATACTTCCATTTCTTAGTGCAGCAATGGGAGAGAATAGCTAAAGACTTCCTGGGAAGGAGGGTGGGGTCTGGGCCACTCCCACTGCATCTGCTCTGCCTTCCCTGGATCCAGGATTTTTTTAAAAAATGAGGTATCAGTTGGACATTCTTGTTAATATTTTGGCAGTATAAGGATTTCTCCCCTCAGTGTGGCCACCACAGCTCTCCCACCTCCAAGGCACCCATAGGCCATTGTGCCCACCCTTACCCTCTCCCGTGGATGCCTCAGTTCTATGGTCAGTTTTCAAGGATTGGTTGTTTTAATTATTTTATTTATTTTTGTGTAGAGGAGCTGGGGTATAGATCAGAGCTGGGGTATGTGGTGAGGGGATCCACCAGCGACAGAGTGGGGAGCAGAACAGGCAGATCAATGAAATACACTGCTGAGGGGAGCAGTGGGTGGGACAGGAGACCCATGAGGGTCAGCTCCCTGGCCAGGGATCGAACTGAGGCCATAGCGGTGATAGTGCTGAGACTTAACCCCCTGACACCAGCAAGGCCCTACTTAGGCAGTCTTAAGAGTCCTGTTATTATCACTTCTTCTTTAGGTTACCTGCAATGCTTTAAGTCAATGGTGGTTCCTGCTGGGAAGCTCTCCCCTCTCTACATGTGCTGAGGATGACACTGCAGCTTGAGCCCCTCCGGCCCCTAGTTCACGCTGAAATTCCAGCTACAATTAGAACCACCATGTCCCCAGGTTGACGCCTATAGTCAAAAAGCCAGCAACAGGTTTTAGCACCGCAAGATGGTGGAGATATTCACGAATCCATTGACCACTAAGCTGTTGGGACCTGAGGAATTCCACAAACCAAACAGAGAGACAAGGTTTCCACTCTCGGGAAGCTTACAGTCAAGCTTGACAATTGTCTGATTGCTCTGCAATAGACACGACTGGGATCCAGAGTGAAGGGAGAGGGCACTAAATTGAGTTTTTAGGGGAAGGCTTCTCAGAGGAAGTGACATTTCAAGCAAAGTTTAAACAACAAGTCAGAAGCTATGTTCCCCACTGATCTGTCCTGCAACTAGCTAGGATCTAAGAACCAGATTCACCTACTAGATTAGCTCCACTTGATTACCTTTGCAGATGGAGAGCTCACACCCACACACGGAATCCCATTTCTTTTCCAGAATGTTCTATTTGTATGTTGTCCTATAAAAAAAATCTGCCTCCTTTAACTTCTGCTCCTGGGTAACTCTGTGATGTGTGTAGAGAAATTCTGCTCCTGTTTCAGTAATCCTGAGTCACCCTCCTTTTCTTAAGCACCTGAGGCAGAGTGAGGGCATGTCACCAGGGCTACTGCTGGCACTGTCAAGGAGACACTGGCCTGTAGGCAACAGGCCTATGGGGCCTCCGAGGCCTCTAGACCCCTCCCTGGATTTGGCTCACAAGCTCCCCAGCCAGAGTCTAGGCCTTCCCAGCAAAGGAGGTTGGGTCCCTCCCTCCATCCCAGCTGCCCCAAGTAGAGAGGAGACATGGTACCTGTCGGAGGCAGAGAGCTCCTGTGAGGGCCAGGGCTGGCTGGAATCCCAGGAGTACTGCTGGGACGTTCCCAGGTGGTCTCTGGTCAAAGAAAAGAAGACACAATTAATGTGAGAATTTCATAGGGGTGAACCTCAGAGTGTGAGAGGGCTGGAAAAATAGAGACTCAGTGCATGGTGTCTTGTGTTTTTCAAGTACTTCTGAAGTATGAAAAACGTGATGATTTATTTAACTGCATAAACACACTTGGGATAACTTCTTAATGTTTTCATAAACTTACTTTTGCAAATCTAAAATCTGTGAATTCCATGTGTTCTTTAGAGTCTATTTATTATTCCACTGAATATTGCTACAGATTTTTCATTTTCTATCACAAATGCGTAAGTGGTGAAAACTTACCAATTTGGGGATGATTGGTATTATAAACCAAGTTGTCAGTAGGTTAAATTACATTAAAATGGTGTCAGGTTCAACATTTAAAATGAGCTGAAGATTTCCGTACATGTAAAACACATTTTTCTAATATAAATCAAGTGTGTTTATGTAATAGAAATTTCTGTAAATTGTATTTTTTATTGTAGAATATATCACTGTATATTAAAAGATGGAAACCTCATAAGTTTAGTTACTAGACGTAGAATAAATATCTAAGAAGGTTTAAAAAAGAGAGACTTGGGGCTCTCCCTGGTGGCGCAGCAGCTTAAAGCACCTCATTATGAAGCCACTGCAGCACGAGTTCTGTCCCCGCCAGGGAGCTGACCCACATGGCACGGGAGACCTCTCCTGACCGGCCCACTGCATCCCTCAGCAGTGTACTTTGTCCATCTGCCTGTTCTGCACCCCTCTGTTTCTGGTGTCTGGTGAATCCTTTCACCCACCACACCTCTGGCCTGTACCCCAGTTCTGTAAGCATAAATAAATAAATCTTAAAAAAATAAATCTTAAAAAAAGAGAGAGAGACTTGGCCAGTCACTCCCCTCCCTACTTCTGGAAGCAGGAGCCTACTTTCTGCTTCCCTATCCATCTCCCTAAACACCTTCCACCACAGAGAGCTTCTCCACCTCCACGAAGAGCCTTTTGGGCTGTGATCCTCTGAAACATCCCTCTGAGCCTCTCTCTTATACCCCTGAGGCTGCCAACACATGTGCCTCATTTTGTCTCACTCTGTCCAGTTGTCAACTGGACATCTCTCTCCACACGTCCACTGTCGCTACAAAGCACAGGAGTCCAAAGCACCAGGGACTGTCCAGAGACAAAGGTCCTCTGTCCGTGGGGGTGATATTCCAAGTCCAGGTTCTACAGTGCTACCTCTTGTTCAAACCCCTACTGCTATTCTGGTTGCTGTTCCCTCCTCCAGCCACACGGCCCCGCCAGAAATAAAGCTAATACTGCAGCTACATCATTGTCTCCTCCACTCTGGTTTATCCACTTCGCCACTGTGTGCAGGCACTGCTCCAAAAATCACCCAGTGGTAAAGGTCATACATTCTCTCTACACTCAGTCTGATGATGTAGAAAAACACAGAGAATAAAGTCCAGCGTGTAGTCCCACATAAAGAGGCCATCACTAGTAACATTGTGGTATCTGTATGTCGATGTTTTCCATTTTATCTTCAAAACAGAACATCCTACTGCATATTCTTTTCATATAGCAACTTTTCTAAGTATCCTCCCCAAATCATTTATGGGGCTAGACAGTATAGTGGTTGGGATCTGTGAATGGCGAGTCTAGAGTCGGATGACCGCGTTTGAACTCCAGCTCTGCCTCTACCACCCTGAGGACCTTGGTCATGCTGATTGTCCCCTAGACAGCAGGGTTTCAATAATGGCATCTACCCGGGGCAGTCACTGCCCTAATGCCAAATCCCCAGCTAGGAGCTTTCCACACAAAGTGACTTTTAAAGTTAGTCCAATATGTGGATATTGTATTACTTCATCAAAAATTATATTACGAAAAATTCAGTTTCTCAAATATTAAAAACAGAAATGATGACAACGGTTTCAACAATTTCCTGCAATGAGGATTCAGAAGAATTGGGTTATTCCCTCAGCTCTGTTACGCAAGTCAGACTATCTGCCTTCAAACAATTCTTCATCTAACAGCAAAGGACTCAGAGTCTTTTGAGAGCCAAATCTGTGGCTGGCTCACCCTTTGCAACACAGCCCCCTGCTTGGCCATGTCTGGACACAAGGACAGACAAAGGATGGTCGCTGTGGTAGGTGTGGGCCTGAAGAGTGCTTCCCATCCCCCACTCCCTTCTCCTGAAACTCCGAAAGGTCCCAAGAGAACCCACCTCTTTGCACATCTGCCTGTACCCTTTGGTGGTAAACGCTACCCACCTCATTTCAAAAGAAGGCCCAGCAGCTTGGAGCTTACTGGGTACTAGGAGCAAGACTTCTGAGATGACAGCTATATTTGGAAGACTGTGGCCCACAGCCACTGTGGCTGGGGGTCATCGGGCTCTCTGGACCCAGAGGAAGCCCACAGCTCTTTCTTAAAACTGAAGAGTATATGCCTGTGATGACACAGAATTCTTCCCAGGAAAGATGTGTGCTGAGGTGTACAAAGCAAAGGCCAGGCCATGGCTCCTGGTGGCAAATGGAACAACAGCAGAGGATGTGGGGTGACGCATTTGGTCATGTCCCATTGTGACATTGAGAGCCACTGAGTCTGTGTGACACTGGACCCCTCGATGATTTAATACAAAGGAAGAGGGATAAAAACAACCCCTTAAAGTGAGGACTCTTTAGTTGTTTTATCTCCTGTGCCAATTTCTGTTCTGCCTCATTCTCCTGGTCACTGACCCGAGCCTGTCCCGCCCCATGGGCTATGCTGCCTACAGGACACCAGAGGCAAGGAGGATACAAAGCAGAGCCTAAGTTCTAACACTTGATATCTGGGGAAGGCACAGCCTTGAGCTCTCTAGGGAGGGGAACCGCAGGCAGCTGAATACATGGGAATGTGCAGAGAACAAAGAGCTGGGTGCTGCTGCTCATGTGGGGCTCTTTACCTCCCCACTGGGAATCCTAGTTGCTGATTAGAAAGTGGCATTAAGTAGAGGGGTCCGGAGGAGGCTCTGATGTCACAGTGAGAAGCTGGTCTACTGTCAGACTCCTGCTGTCCAATCACTGGCTTGTACTTACTGGCCTCGATCAATCAGGCCCCCCCTCTCTCCAGACATACTGTGTCTCTACCAACCTCCACTGGGGCCCCCTCAGGGACTATGCAGCTGAGGAGGATTTTTTTTTTTAATCTCTTAAGTTTTTTTTTATTTTATAACAGTTTATTTTACATTTTTACATTTTTTTTCCATCTCAATTGTAGTCCCCGCGGGTTTCCCATCACCATGTCACCCGTGTGCCATCACCATAATCTCATGCACTTCCCTCCCCACCCCCTCGTTTTTGATCCCATTCCCCACTCCACCCCCGCAAAATGTCTCTGGTATATGGCTGTTCATTATTCTTGTTATTTTCTCGCCTGGTCCATTATACTCCTGCTATGAGTGAAACTATCCAGTATTTTTCTTTCTCTTTCTGGCTTATCTCACTAAGCATGATCTTTTCCAGCTCCATCCAAGTTGCCGCAAAAGACATGTGTTTCTCTTTTTTGGTTGCTGAGTAATATTTCATTGTATATGTACCATATCTTTTTTTTTTTTTTTTTAAGATTCATTTATTTATTCATACAGAACTGGGGTACAGGCCAGAGGCTCAGGGGCGGTGAGAGGCTTCACCAGAGACAGAGTGGGGAGCAGAACAGGCAGATCGACGAAGCACACTGCTGAGGGGAACAGCGGGCGGGTCAGGAGAGGTCTGGCTCGCCATGTGGTCTCCTCCGGGGCAGGCAGCAGGCGGGAATCGAACTCATGCGGAAGTGGCCTCAGACTCTCAGTGCTGTGCTCTAACCCGCTGCGCCACCAGGGAGGACCATGTACCATATCTTTTTAATCCAGTCATCCACTTTTGGGTATTTGGGCTGCTTCCATGTTTTTCCAATTGTAAATAAAGCAGCAATTGCCTGGAGGATTTTTAACCCATCTCATCACCCCAAACACAAAGCCACCGGCAGCCTGGGGCAGCGATGGAGTCAGGCCAGACCAGGCCAGCGTCTGAGGGAGCCAGTGAGGCACTGGCTGAGGGACTGAGTACCTCATCAGTGGCAATTAAAACCACCCCAATGACCATAACACCATTAGGGAGGAAGCTACATCCAGGTCTTTTCCAATAAAAGATGTGCTAATTCATTCACAGCACATGAGACTCTTTGGTGAAACCAAGACCAGCTGACTGGGTCCAGATTATCCTGGATTGATGGCCTTTTGCATTCTCGGGGTTCCATTGCTGGGGTTCAAGGTCAGTCCAGGTAATCACTCAGCAGACTCCATGGGCTCTTGGGAACACAGCAAAGTCAGGGTGGAAGCAGTGAGCTGAGCTTTCCGAGAGCCTCTGCCCACCTGTTCACATGGAATGCTCTTCCAGCGCCCACTCGAACCTGATGCAGCCCTCATCTGCTGAAGCCAGGGGAGTGAGACACACACAAATTGACTACAGATCAAATTGGCCCAGGGGAAGTTACTTTTCTAACCATCAATGCTACAAGCCAGAAATTTTAATTTCCCCCACCGGAGGATTACAGTGGCCTGATCCAGAATCTCTGTTGGGCTGGCCTCATATGCAAGCTGAGACCAGCCACGGAAGCCAGCGGAGTACCTGGGGTCCTCTTCATTTCGCCCTTGGAAAACTCAGCAGTATAGACTCTGGTGCTCTGCACTCACATTTCCTAGTTCCCTGGCTTAGTAGTCACCTTCCAGTTAGTTTCCGACTACAGAACATTCCCAACTTCTTAAATTAAATGAAATCTGATCTCCAACCACGGACTCTCCACGGGAAAGAACCACAACCCTCAACATCCGTTTATGCTCAGTCCTCTCCAAGCCCGTCCATAGTGGGTGTCTCCTTTCAAGGTCTCAGAATTTCTAGAAGGGGGTGGCAGGGTTTCCATCTTTTAATGGCAGAAACTGAGACCTCAGTGAGAAGCAGCAGAGCTGGGACCCCATCTGAGATCAAAGACCATCTCAGGCCACTCACTGACATATCTGAGCTCTGTGCGCTCGGTGAAACCATGCTACACACCAAATCCACACATACTCTCAGGTTGAGAACCATCCATAGCACTGGATGTAATAATAACATCCATGTACTAGATAGGATGACAAATATCTAGCCTGATAAATTACAGTTAAGAAGACTGTAGGGAGGGTTGAGAAGGAATCCTTATAAGGATCAGGATGATCCAGGAGCTAAGCATAGGTATCCAGCAAAGCCCTGGTCTTCCTTTCCAGATGTGTTTCTCAAAAGGATCACTGGGACTGCTCGCTAAGAATGCAGATTCCCAGGCCCTGCACCTGAAGATTCTGGTTTAGCAGATTTTGGCTAGGACCCAGAAGTCAGCATTTTAACAAGCCATCTCGGGAAAACTGGTAGGGTTCACAGGTGAGCCTCTCTCTTTGAGACACCCTGCCTGTGTCCTGGGAAGTGGCTGGGAGGTACCTAGATGAGGGATCCCGGGGGCCTGTCACACACATGATTGGGCCAGGTAATTAGCAAGATGCATGGCAGCAATGTAGGGCAGTTTAAGGAAACTACCAAATGCCCATTATTCCCATCTAAAAATACCAGGTTCACACATCTGTCCCCAGAGAGCCACTGCTTTGACATGAGGCTTTGTCATCTATTTTTAAGTTCCTGGGAGGGAGCCTTACAAAGCGGAGTAAATTGTCACAAACCCTTTAGCAAGACTAACTCCTTACTGTCTTTCTAGCATGGGGGAGGGGGAATGGGGACAGAGGAGAAAGCACTGTAGAGAAGGAAGCTGAGAGGGGAAAGGTTTGTATGAGGGAGCACAGGGGAGAGGAAGCAGGGGCTCCCAGAGGCCTGGTCCCTTCTCCTAGTCTTACCGTAAGTCCCTGAAGCAGAGTCCTGATATAAGACAAGAGAGTTTACGTTTTAACAATCCTGATCCGAGCTGCCTGGCATGGGCAGACCTGTTAGCAAACAAAAGGCAGGTCAGGCCAGTGGAATATGTCCACCTGATTCAGGTGGGGGGATTCCAGGTGACTTCCGGTCCAGGGAGCATTCAGAAGGCATCCAGCCTTTCCGAGGACTAACTATTCATAGGTACCAGGCCTGGAGAAGGGCCCAGAGCTCAGGGCACTGCTCCTGCCCTCAGGGGGCTTAGAGCCCACTGGGAGGGGAGGGAGAGGCTCTTCTTGCCAGCCGTAACAAATTCACCACCCTAGGTACTCTCAGGGCAGGGACTGTGTTAGATAAAAGCACCCCAGTCTCCCGGTCATGACTATAGAAAGCGCTCAGTTAAGTGTTTTATGAATGAATGAAGACTCGGCTCAAAACAAAGTGGCAGAGCTAAGTTCAGTTACATGGCTGACAGCAGATTTAAAAAATAAATGTGTACACTATAAATGTGTATGTGTTGATAAAAGACTGATAAACAGATGGACAGAAAGACTAAGAAGGTCCGGGGCGAGTAAAGAGAGCACCAATTCCCACCCCAGAGTATAAATTACAAGTCAAGCAAGCAGCCTGGTCTAAAAAGGACAAAGGACATATTCAGGCGGGTCACAGAAAAACAACTACAAGTGCCCAACAAAGAAGAATAGATGCTCATTCTTCTTCAAAATTGGAGAAATACAAGCTAAAATGAAACAAGATACTATTCCCCCCTTCTGGATCTATAACAACTTTTGAGAGGGATAATCCCTAGCTGGCAAGAATCTGGAAGAACAGGTTGGAAATGTCTTTACAAGGCATTCCACATGCACTTAACCTTTGACCTAATGGCAACTCTAGCTGTGCAATGATGTCATTATAAAGATATGTCTTGGAGTATTTTTTTGTTAGAAGGAAAGAACACTGAGAAATGCTGTCAATGACCAACAGGGGACTGTCCTGCTATGTGAAAAGGGTGACTTTCTGTACAGCTGTCCCAGGGAAGAGGCAGGTCTGGGATGTGGGTGTTAAGAGCTTCTCCTCAAAGCACACTGCTAAGTGAGGAGAGTGCACAATTCTCTCACACACTTATACACATGCATATGCACATGCACAGAGTTGCAGAAAGAATGCACAAGAATCATTTGATGCTGGTTAATTCTTGACAATGAAGCCAGAGTAAAAAGACTAGTTTTACAACATGCTCCATTTTAATGTTGTGCCACATACATAAGAATTTCCCATAAAATGAAGACAAAACTGTATGATGCTAGTGAAAAAAAAAAAGCCTAGAGACACCAAAAGAAAAAAAATTAAAAAGGAAAAGAAAATGAAAGCTAAGAAACAGACTTAAGTAAATGGTTTAATCACAGAATAGAGCTTCTTTTCAGGGGAACAGCAAAAGACTGAAAGTCCATAATGTTGTTAGAAAGACAGGCAAATGACTTGAAAAATCTATTAAGATAGATTCATTTGTCATCCATTTTATATGAATTTAAATCAGGATTAAAAACTTTAAGAGAGACTAAGACAGCCTATGAGAATGCTAGAAAAAATGACCCTTTTCTGCTGGTGAAAATCTTTTTAAGTGTGATCTCAAGGTAGACATTATGAAAATGAAAAATTGGCTAAACTCTCCATGAAAATAGGGTTTGGAAAATTTAATCAAAACTATAGAACATCATAAAGATATCACAAGTGCTCACTACACGTGATCGAGACCCTTCTTAAAAAAAAACCCACTCTCTTGGGCCCTCCCTAGGGGCACAGTGGGTTGTAGCACAGCACTAAGAAGCTTAAGCCACTTCAGCCGCATGAGCTCGATTCCTGCCTGCCCTGGATGTGACCCACCTGGCGCGGCAGACCTCTCCTGACCCGCCTGCTGCTCCCCTCAGCAGTGTACTTCATCAGTCTGCCTGTTCTGCTCCCCACTCTGTCTCTGGTGAATCCTCTCCCCACCCCTGCAACTCTGGCCTGTACCACAGTGCTGTATGCATAAATAAATAAATCTTAAAAAAAAAAAAAAACCCACTCTCCAGAGATCTCCCAGCGCAGACTCACATGGCAGGGGCAAGCCCACTCAGCCTCTGCTCCGGGCACCAGCGAGCATCTGGCATCGTGAAGAACAGGACTTGGGGGAGTATTCCACCAGCAGCAAGTGTTTACTGCTAAGTGACTGTGAAAGAGAAATCCCTGTGAAGAAAACCCAGGGGAAAAGTGGGCCTAAGACATGAGACAGGAAGACTATGCAGCCCCTGATTGCAAGGCCTGCATGAGATGTCCCCCGAACCTAATCCATGTCAATTTTTCGTAAGTCAAAGTGGTTTTTTATTCCTACAACCAGACAGTCCTCTCCCAGGGACAGCCGCCAAATTGCATTGCCTCGTAAACGGCAAACGCTGGCTCTGAGGCCATTAAACTGGCATGTGGAATATTCTGCTATGATCATGCTGAGTTGTGGCTTTTTGTCATGCCCCACGTAGGACTCCCATCATCAAGCCACGGAAAAACTCACATTGCTCAATTGTTCAGAAGTTTCTCTTCCTACGAAGTGGTATTTTCCACTCCTATATTACCTTTTTGTTTTCTTTTGGAGCTCTTTCTGGACTCCACTGGCTTTGCATTGCTAATCCATATTTAGAAGACTTTCCAGTAAAAGGTGCGACTTTACATTTATAAATAATGCTTGAAATCACTCCGAGTGTTGCTTTTCACAAGGCGGAAGAAACTGCCAGAAAGAGCTACGGTTATTTTGGGAAATAGAAATAAGCAATGATCTCTCTGAAGTGCAGTCACAAAGGCACTTCCAGGCCTGTGTCTCCCCACCCCCCCATCCCCCCAGGAAGGCATCCGGCCCCAGAGAGGAGGCCCCTGCAGCTCCCAGGCACTCAGAAGCCATCCTTGTTGGGAATCAACACAGCAAAGTGTGTATAGAAATTCTGGGCAAATTCAGCTATTCTCAAACATCAAAAAAAGGGCATTCAGAATAGAGAAAAAGCATGCAAAGGTGGACAGGAAATTGGTAGCACTTTAGAGAAGAATGAAATAAAACTCCTTAGGAAATTTCATGAGCAGTTCAAAAAAGTCACTTTGCAAAGAGGCCTGGGAGCTCCATCCAGCCAGGGAAACTGTCGATGCTCCTACCTGGGGTGGCTTAGGGCTGAGCCTCTACACCAAACCTCTCAAATGTTTCTACAAATCAGCACTACCCAAAAGGGTACACCCCAGGCCGCAGAGTCTCACCCAGAGTTTCTGATTCAGGAAGTCTAGGACGGGACCTGAGAAAATGCCTTTCTAAGTAGCTCCCAGGGGAAGGTGACGGTGTCAGTCCAGGCACCCCACTTTGGCAACCAGAGGCCTAGCGGAAGACAAGGAAGGGTACAGTTCGTTCTCCCTGCAAGTGTTCCCTGTCTCCAGGTGCTGGAGGTTGACCCTTTTTAAAAATTATCTTAAAAAGGTAACCATCATAGCCACCCACAAATTGCTCTTGATTTGAAAGTACCCGCTGCTCATGCCATTTCCTCCAAATAGGAAGGAAAACTGCCAACGATGTCAAGGTGGCCTGAGAGATCCAGAAAAAGAAAAATGAACTCAATGGGGTAGATGTTCTGAGTGCAAAGAAGAAACGAACCAAGGCCACAGATACTAGAGTTTGCTACTGAATCCTCAGAGGGGGTCTCACTGGCAACTCGAAGACAACGTGCACCGGTGCACCTGGTTTGAGAACAAGAGTTGAGCCAGCTGGGTGGGGAAGCGAGCTGTGTGCTGCCTTGCCCTTACTTGTTCTGCTTCCCCAAACTTTGCCTTTGCTTACTCCTGTCTGCACCTTTTCCTGTAGTGCCCCCCTCCACCGCCACCACCGTGCATGTCAATTTTATATGCCAGCAGCAGAGAGAAGTGGGGAAAAGGAGAAGGAAGTCTTCAAGTCCTTCAAGCTCCACCTTCTGCAGCAGCAGCGCACAGCCAGGTTTTCCTGCATGTTCCTCACACCATGTCAAAGAGCCCAGAGCCCTTTCAGGCTTCTGATTATGCAGCTCAGCCTCAGAACACACCCCCAAACACAAGACCGCTTCTTTAGCTTCGCTGTGGCCAGAGATAACGCAAGTGCACACGAGCAGGCAAGAAGGTTGAGGACGAGGGTTAAGTGAGACATGAATAAAAGGCACAGAGAAGGGTGGCAGGTTATGCTGGAGACTGGGAAGCCAACGAGGCCACTTGTGCTTGGACCCAGCCCTCTTCTCCGGGCAGAGATATTATAACCATCCTATTAGAAAGGTGACATGGGTCTGAAGGGAAACAATGGGAACTAGAAAGGACAATGAGAAAATAAAACTCCCCCTCATCCCATCCCTTGGAAAGCACCATTGTGACCAGGGGCAGCCCAATGGTCGGGAATCAGGGTCCAGGGAGGTGGTGACTGGGAGCTGGGTCCTCTTTGCAGTGGCCACTGCGGTTTGCCCTTCAGGGGAAAGGCAAGCTTAACAGAGTTTTCAACACAGCTGGAGTGTTGAAAATGGAGATGGAGAAATCAAGACTCTAGCATGCTAGGAATTTGACACAGAGCTGAGAAAATCAGGAAAGAGCTGAACTGGTGGTGGACCGGGTCCAGCCAAGTCCAGCCAGGACCAGGCAAGTCCTCTCTGGTACCCCAGAACAGTCAGGAGGGCATGCTGAAAATATCTGGGAGTCAATCGCCTTCTCAGTGTTTTGTCTCTGTAGCTTGTATAAAACCTTCCCTCACATGGACATGGAGAAAAAGGAACTCTCCTGCACTGCTGGTGGGGATGCAAAATAGTACAACCACTATGGAAAACTGTATGGAGGTTCCTCAAGCTTCTAAAAATGTAGCTTCCGTATGACCCAGGAATCCCACTCCTAGGTATCTTTCCAAAAGACACAAAAACACTGATTCAAAAAGACACCTGCACCCCCATGTTTATTGCTGCTTTATTTACAATAGAAAAGACATGGAATCAACCCAAAGGCCCAAAAGTAGATGACTGGATGAAGAAGATGTGGTACATATACATAATGGAATATTACTCAGCAATCAAAAAAGCTAAACTCATGCCTTTTGCAGCAACATGAATGGAGCAGAAAAGGATCATGCTCCAGAAAGAAAAATACAGGATGGTTTCACTCATAGCAGGAGCATAAAGGACAATGGGAGAAAATAATAATAATAATGAACAACTATACACCAGAGACTATGGTGATGACACATAGGTGATTTGGTGATGGAAAGTCCACAGGGATTACAACTGAGGTGGAAAAAGCACAAAATGATGTAAAAACAAACTATTATATCATTAAAAACAAAGCAAAACAAAAAACCTTTCCTCACATCTCTTGGAACTTCCTAAACTCTGGTGCCTTCTTTAAAGCAGAGCCCAGACTACACATTCACTGAAAGACTGGTCGTGCAACAGGAAAACAGGCTTCCTGCCACGGCTTGTGCTTCCTGACTGTAGGCCAGAAGTCTGAGAAGGAGGTGACAGGTGGCACCTGTCCAGAGCATCGCAAAGACACACCTTGGCTCAGCAGTGAGCAGCTTTATGCTGGCTGAGTGTGGGAAGTGTATTGGTTTCCTGGGGCTGTCCCAACAAAGGACCCCAAACAGGGTGACTTAAACAACACAGTAGAGAGTACTCCATCTGGAGGCTAGAAAGCTGAGATTAACATGTGGTAGGGCGGGTGGGTTCCTTCCAGGGGCTGTGAGTAAGAGCTAGGCAGCGCTCCTAGCTTCTGGTAGACTCTTTGTTACTGAGTTTACTGGTGGTCTTCTTCTCCTGACTTTACACCACCTTCCTTCTGTGGCAGCCCGTCTCTGTATCCAAAATTCCTCTTTATGTAAACACCTACCACCTATCAGTTTAAGAACTACCATTCTCCAGTGCCAATTCACCCTGACATGGTCATTTTCAAAGACCAAGGTCACATTCACGGATACTGAAGGTTAGGATTTCAGCATCCTTTTTTGGGGGGTGGAGGTGGGGGACACACTTCGACCCATATTAAGGAGCAAAAGCCTGGAGCTCCTTGGAGAGAGTGGGCTGGAGGGCTTGTGAACATGTAGAGTTGACCTTGGGCCAGGAAGCCTGGACATTCAAGAGACAGAGGCATCCTGCTGTCAGCAGCAGAGGAGCTGGGTCTGTGGCAGGGTCAAGGGGTATCAAGGAGACCAGCCACATGAAGCAGGGGCTCGCTGAGCCACGACCCCAGTGCAGGTCCTAGCTGGCATCCTGGAAGAGCTCGAGAATAAACAGCCTGCTGATTAAAATAATGAAAAGTTCCTGGGAAAATGCTTCTGCTCTGACCTACTCAATCCAAATGGTCCACCAGGACCCAGCCCTCCCCCCGCCCCACCGCAGGTTGCCACTATATTCAGGAAAGGGTGAATGCCTAGAGCAGGGGTGGGAAACAGAATTCTTCATCCTTTCCTGTGCTGGACTGCACAATAACTTCTTCCACTCTCACCTCCATCTTCTTGGGCTGAGGGTGTTTGGGGTACGCTGCTAGGCATCAGCCACAGCGGCGAGGGTGGAAGTTCCACTCAACAGCAAGGGCCACAGGCGCTGCCCCATGCACAGCCCAGTTTAGCATCTGTGCAAGGACAACAGGACCCTTCAGGGCCTCGGGGGCCCTTTGCACACTGCTCCTAGGGAGTGGCATGCAAAAAACACACTGGTCCCGCGTGACTAACTTCTCACCCTGCTCTCCTCCTACACCCTCTGGATGAGCACTACCTTCTTTGGAATCCAACTCGGACTGAAATAACAAAAAAAAGTTCCAAGATCTTCCTCCAATAACAAAGAACTGATGGATGGAAAACATGCCAGCTTTCTATACGGAGGAGCAGTCCCAAACTGTTGTGGGTGACGAGATTGTTGGTTGTGCAATTCCTGGTTTTATAGAATTTTCAAGCTGGAAGGGGCCTTCAGAGGTCTGTTCAGGAAGGAAAGACAATGGTCCTCAACCCACAAGGAAAGTCCCCTTTAACACTCTCCTCTGGGTGGTAAGAAGCATTCAGTCTTTGCAAACATGTAGCCATTTGCATTGTGCTCACCTACGCCACCCCTGCAAGAAGCCATCCCGGGTGGATAATTAGAGCTGGGCACAGAGAAGACATTTAGCAAGCACTTGTTGCTTGTTAATCAATTCACATGGTCCCTGCCCACTCACTTTTGAGAATATAACCTACAGATAATTTCCATTTTGGCTAAGCATTTCACTGATGGCTACGCTGGTTATATCTGCCCAGATGGCCCTTTCCCATGAACCCCAACTTGCTACTGTAGCCACATTTTTCTATGTCCACATGGCCCTTCTCCACGAGCCCCAACAAACACACAAGTCTTGCAGAAGCCCCACAAAGGCAGTGCTGCCTGCACTGATATGTCCAGTGTCTATCAACGTTCCAGAAATAGGGCAGAGTGTGGGATGCTATTCAAGATCCTTCCTGAAGATGATGTTCCTGAACTGTTGATCAGTCATTTCTCCCTAGATTCTTATTTTCTTATCTGCTATCCTTGCATACTCTCCAATTTCCGAGACAGTTGTAAAATACTTTCCAGACTTTGTCTCTAGCCACCTGGAATACACGATGCAGACCAGGAGGCTCTGTATGAACACAGGTCAAGGTCAACCACCACAAGGACAGGACACATAAAATGCATCCGTGAAGCCAGCCGAGTGTAAGAAAAGCTACAAGTAGGAATCGTTCTCAGCTCCACCCACTTGTGTTCAGGCAAGAAGGTGTGACCCCTTCTGGCCCAAATTCATACTTTTTAAAGAGAAGACAAGTGTCATGACATTTCTGAACAACCTCCCAATTTTTCATTGTTGGTAATTGATTGATGCACCAAGAACACAGACCGAAGTTGTCTGTGGACAGCCTCCAGGCTACAGACAACCTAGCACGTAAGAATGGCACGCCTACCCTTTGCAGGGCAGCTCAGTGGGATCTGGAAGCTCCCTCTGCCTTCTCCATCTTGCCTCCAGCCACCACACAGACACTGCAGAAATACAGTGTTCATAGACCAACACTTGTACTAAAGCATTCCAATCAAGCAAATGTCATTCCTTTTGCATATGCAGCCCCCAGCCATCTTGTGCTATTTTTTAAATGTTTATTTATTTATGTATACAAAAACTGGGTACAGGCCAGAGGTGCTGGGGATGAGAGTGTAACAGGGTGGTCCCTAGGAAAAGGGGAAGTTCCAGGTTCCCTACCCCACCCAGAAGGAGGGTGGAGCTGAGCAGAGAAAAAGGAGAGAAAAGAAGGAGAACAGGGAGAAGAGAAGGAAGCAAGATGGAGAGCCAGAAGGAGACCTGAGGAAGCCACATGGAGCAGCAAGCATGTGATGAAGAAACCGTGCTTGTTTCCTGACCCTGGACTGGTTAAGGAAGATGTGGATGAGATACCTGTAGGGAGGTGACTCTGGCAGTGTTTATGTTGATTTTGATTTTGCTCTTTTCCTCCCAGACTTTTATGGCCATTTCTGACCCTTTTCCATGGGTTTTGGCTAGAAGGTGCTTTAGTCTTGTGACAGCTTTCAAGCCTTGCTTTGGGCCAATCCCTTTTGGGTTGACTGCCCACAAGGGGATGGGTAACTCCAGGTGTTTGATTTAGAAGTTATATTCTTTGTGTTCCGTACTGTATATTCACTGTATTAAGGACCCTTTTCATTAAAGTTTTATATGTTTTGTCTTGTTGCAGCGGATGGCAGAACCCACTTAGAGCAGGCAGGTTTGGGGCTTCAACGGTGCTCTCCCCCTGCCCTATAACAAGAGGATTCACCAGAGACTGAGTGGGGAGCCGAACAGGTGGATTGACTGAGATACACTGAGGGGAGAGCTGGGTAAGACAGGAGAGGTCTGCTGGGCCATGTAGGTCAGCTCCCTTGCTGGGGATTAGACTTGTGTTGCGGTGGCTGTGGACAGCTTCACAGAGCTGTGCTGAACTCCTTGTGCCACCAGGGAGGCCCCCATCTTGTGCTATTTTTTAAATCAATGAATATTGATTAAACATCAATGAATATTTGTGGGTCTAAAGATTGGTGAAGTGTCTGTCCCATGATATGGACTAGCCATTCAGTACAGTCAGCTCCCATTGGACTCTGCCAGACCACTGGGTCCTCTGATATGAAACATAACACTGAATGGGTAATGACTGTGTACTTCCCAGCTAATCAGGAGTAAGTTAGGAAGCCACAAAATCTCTGGAGGACAGCAATATGAAAAAAGAGTCCTGACAACTCCTTCACTTCTCCAGCCCTGAACTGTATCACGATACTCTAATCTAAGTTCTTTGCAGGAATGGTGTTCCTCTAAGTTCTTTGCAGGAATGGTGTTCTTCTGCGTGTCAGTATGTATCCACTTGAGTGCAGTGCAGAATGGGAAAATGAAAACAGAAGCCCAAATTCGTAGCTACAAGACTTAGCTAAAATCGAAGTTGGAACTGGAGTCCATAAGTTTTTTGAAATGGCAAACACACTGAGATTTAAAAAAAAAAAATGCTTAGGGTATTGACTCAGAAGCTTTGAAATGGTAGGACCTGTCACTGCATCCTGTTACAGGATAAAAATAAAGGCAAGAAAATATCCACAAGTCTTGATGACACTTAAGGATAAAAACATTAGCCAGGTGAAGGCCTTTCCTAGCAGTTTTATACTCATTTTCTACCTCGTTGCCATCAAATTGAGTTATTTGTCTTTGAGGAGCTCTTCCAGGAGATTCTACTTTAACTAAAGTAGTTTATAGTGACATAACCGTTAACCTTGGGGTTACAGTGTATGTTTCCTGGTTTGAAGGAAATTGTATTTTCTCATATTTCTATCAGAGAAAATCAGATTTAAATTTATTTTTCAACTGCAAAATATGTGGCCCATTGACTTTACCTTCATCAATCTTGTTACTAAAGCTTGCAATTAAAAACAGGTGGAGCCTATTAGAAATCATCTAAAATCTGACTCTCTCCAAATAGTAGATTCTGATTCTGAGGTCAGCAGTGGGACCTGTATGTATTGGTACCTTTTGACAACTCCCCAGTGTTTCTGATGCAGACTCAAGTTTGGGAATCATGAAGAAGGAATCCCCAGTTGAGGTACCAAAGAACTATTTCTAAAAGGACATTAAGAAAAACACCACTTGCCAGTGATTTCCAACTTGTTGCTTGTAAAAACAATGTCATTATGCTAGAACTCGTATGCCATAAAATTTACTCTTTGGAAGCATACAACACAGTGATTTTGGGCATATTCACTGACAACCATCACCACTCTCTACTTTTAGAAGATTTTCATCATCATCCCTAAATGAAACCTGGTACACTCCTCCCATGCCTCTCCTCCCCACTGTCTCTGGCAGCCACTAATCTACTTTTTGTACCTATGAATGGAATCACACAAAAGATAATCTTCATATCTTTCATCTAGCAGGCTGTTTTCCAGGCTCACCCACATTGTAGCATGCCTCCTTTTTATGGCTGAATAATACTCCACTGCAGGGATATACCACATTTTTGTACATTCCCTTCATCTGCTGATGGATATTTGGGTCATTTAAGGCCATCATGACTAATGTCTCTGTGAATGCCAACGATAGGTTTCCTTGTACCTATTTGTTTTCAATTCTTTTGGGTCTATCTCTAGGAATGGAATTGCTGGGCTGGGTTCTATACCTACTTGTTTTTCACTTCCATATCTGGGCCATTTGCTGCTAATCAGTGATTCCAGCTACAGCCAATGAGGAAAGATCTTGTTTACCAATAAGCAGTCTTTTTCAAAGCAATTCAGCTTTCTAGAATACAGCAAACAATGAAATCCTTTGTCTCCTTTGTCTTTTGACTTTTATGAGTCTTCAATTTACTGGCAGTGTGAATGACTCTCTAGCCTACTTGGCATATGCCAATATTCCAAGAGATTACCAGTTTTAAAAACTGGTAAGAAATGAGGACGTGTGTTGCACTTCAGTATTACGATAACATTACAAATTAAATGGATTCTCTGGAAGAAAAACTAAAGCCCACACAAAGTGAACTTTAAGTTCTAACAGCCTTCCACTCAAGAGTTCATTAAAGAAAAATAACAAAGCCAAGCTAAAAAATGTGCATGAGTGAACACGCACCCACAGACACACAAAGCATGCACACACATACCAATCCAATCAACTGAATGTGCCAGATCAAAACATCTTTGTAGTCTTCCATTTGTTCAACACAGATGGACAGAAGGAAAGAGATAGATGTTTTTAGGAACAGAAGTTTCTCAGAGAACTTTTATTAACCGGGAATTATCAGAGCAGTTCTATCTGGGTAGTTAGAAAAGTATCCAATTATTTGTAACAAAGAAATGCTGAAAGAATGCTTTTAAAAAGTATTCTACTGGAAAACTTATCCTGAAACTCACATTAGCTCTTGGTGTAATAAACTTAAACGGGAATCCACTCATTTAAGGAAAAATTAAAACAAGAAATCAAGAAAACTACCGACTATTTGGCAAACGAATCCAAAAGCTCAAATCCTGTTTTAATCCTCCAAGCTCTGCACACACACAAACTAATAAAACATTTATACATGTGGATTCTGTATCCAAAGAGTTTAAAACAACCCAAGTTCTTCTGAATTTTTAGCCGAAGCTCTAACAAGATAGCTCTTTTTCTGTTTAAAATGTTATTTCAAATTATTTTTTGTACTAATCCGACAACAGTTACCCCGATTGTAAATTTAGTCACCTCCTGATCCCCTTGCCCATCCTCTGGATTTGAGGCAAAAGGAAAAGGGTAGAAAGTTCGGGAGGCAGGCATAGTCTGGCACACAAGTTGCCTGCTAGCTTGGCGTATATTTTTTACTATGTGGAGGACTTCACTTCCTCGTGTGTGAAATAAATGGGCTCTCCTTGTTAAACCAGAGACCATCGAACTTTGTCTTTCAAGGGCCAGAGGAAGTATTTTTGGCTTGATGAGCCTCACAGTCTCTACCCCACTTCACTGGGCCATGGAGTGCAGAAGCAACCTTAGACGATATGTAAACAAAAGAGTAGGGTTTAAGTGATTCAATCTGGCCTTCCCAGTTATAAATGGAACAAACGAATTGTGTGTATATATAGCTCTTAAAATCCAGTTATCTGTTGTGCAAATAAGAGGTCCCATTAATACCAGCTCAGGTGCCTATACAGGACAGGATTTTGATAACAGCTCAATACCCAGCAATTAAGCATAGCCTCAATTTTTGACAACACAGTCAACTTTTGATGGGAATGAAGCACTCTCTGTGACGCAGACAAGCAATTTCCTGACATCAGAATGGCGGGGCTCTGAGGGCCCAAGTTCAGGTCCAGCCTGGAAGATGAAAAACCTGGAGAGCCGTAAACCACAGGGAGCTAAGGGTCATAGAACAGGCTCTGATGCCCTTGCTGAGTATACACAAAAACAGGGACATTACTTCATTAACTTACCCACTAAAATATCCTGTTAGCCATCTGGCCCAATACCACTCATTTATTAAATAACCTCTGCATTTCCCAGTGGTTTAAAATATACCTTGGCCCTCCCTGGTGGTGCAGTGGGTTAAAGTGCAGTACTGCAAGCCTGCCAGCTGCTTCGGTGTGAGTTCGATCCCCACCCCAGAGGTGACCCACCTGGCACAGCAGACCTCTCCTGACCTGTCCGCTGCTCCCCTCAGCAGTGTACTTCATCGATCTGCCTGTTCTGCTCCCCACTCTGTCTCTGGTGAATCCTCTCACTGCCCCTGAGCCTCAGGCCTGCATCCCGTTCTGTATGCATAAATAATAAATCTTAAAAATAGATACCTACCATCAACATGATCTATATTGCAGTCTGCTTCCTCTGCTTGACAATCTTTCATGACATTTCTTTAATTTTTCTGGATTCTTTATATCTCAACAATTCTTACAAAGCCTCCATTGCTCCTCTCTTAAATGATGCTCTGAGAGGCTCTCTTCTAGAGGCTTGCCCTCGGATTCTGCATAGCTTCCTGCGGGTGTGCAGGTTGTATACACTGTGAAGTGTTGCAGGTCAAGGAGAGAGAGTAGGTCTGAAGCTCATTCTATTTTCTGCTGGCCAAGTGGGCATCTAGCCATCTCCCTAGTTTCCCATCTTTAATTCAGATGTCTCCGGAGTCACAGACTCACCCATCCAAACACAGGGAAGCTGTGTCTCCCTGAATGTCCCCCAAGAAACTATACACTGAACATGGATAGACTGTCATTCTTCCAAGCCCCCTCTTCTCTCACGTCCTGCCCCCATGGTGGAGAGCTTAGATGTCTCTCTCTAGGAGTGAGATCAGAATCACACAGCTATTTGACAGGTGCTATCCTGCAGAAGGAGAGCAGGTTCAAAAATTTGAAAAGCATCCCAGCAGCTAAACACAACCAATCTAAGAAGGGATCCCATAGGAGAATGAGAAAGACAGTGAGGCTACCACTCCCTGAGACTAAAGAGCAAAATCCTTAATGTGATGTTCAGGGTCTGCACAGTGGCTCCAAACATGAATAACTCTTTGACATCAGGAAGGCCATTTGCCGTCCTCCAGCCCTTTTCTCATCCTCCCTGTCTCAGTTGAAGGCCACCTCCTCCTCCGGGAAGCTTTCCCTGACCTCCCAAGTTTTCTCTGGGACATACTCCCTTAACACCCCAGACTTTGCAGCCCTGCTCCTGGTTGCAATCAAATGCATATTCATTACATAAGCACTTGGAGGACAGCGACTCCTTTTTTAAAGTATTCTATCTGCAGCATGCAACACTGCTGAGAACATATTGATATTTAAGGCCCAGCAAGTGTCTGTTGAATGCATGAGTCAATCAACCAGATAGATACACAAAGAAGAAAACAACTGATATGTGTCTAGAACACAAGACCACGGAGCCAGGGTTCCCACAGGCATAACAGGGAAGGAAAGGAAGCAGGACCAGGCCCACGGAGCCAACCGACAGCCTGGAGCAGGGCCGGCGGCCAAGTAGGACCTGTGCTGGCTGGTTCCCATCAATTCCTGAACTGAAATCCTCTTTTACACTTTTAAGGGATTTAAAAAAGAATCCAAAGAAGACAACTATTTCATGGCATGTAAAAGTGACTTGAAATTCATGTCAGCGTTCATAGATGAAGTTTTATTGGAACACAACTATCCTCGGTTTATGTTTTGTTTGTGGCTGTTTGCACATGACAATGGTGAGCTGAATAACTATGACAGGGACCATGTGAGCTCCAAATACTTATTACCGGCCCTTAACAGAAAAAAATCGCTGACCCCTGGCCCAGGGTGTCTTGGGATGCTATACCTTAAGACCCACAACAAACCTCACACCCAGGGGAACATGATGAGGGCTGGCAGAAATAAAAGGCTTGAGACACTGTCGATGTAAAATGGGACTTACATGCCCCTTGCTAAGGAGGAGACTAGTTCAATTTATGGCTGCACACACTGTGTGGACTATTGCACGGCTGTGTTAAAAGTGAGTTAGACTGAAATGGGCAAGTGTAGAAAGATGCCTATAAGTCACTATTATAGCGATTTATAAAACAACATGGATAGTATTTTCCAATGTATTGAAAAGAATGACTGTGTGCATGTGAGAGAATACAAATGTCTAGAAGGATATGCCTGATAAATAACTCTGGAGAGCTGGACCAGGGATTTTCACTTTTATTTTCAACAGTTTTTGCACTCACTGAATTTTTTTAATGATGATATATTGTTTTCATTAACTGACTATGACTGTGTGTGATGATACATTCATATGTATATCCATATATATGTGTGGCTATTCATACATATATTATCTATTTAATTTGGTGTGTTTGTACATGTACGTACCTGTATATGTATATATGCATGTATATTTTAGAAAGTCATCTCCTTTTCAGGACAGTAGCTAACTCAAGACAAGAATGGGTTGAAATTTTTGATGATCTCAGGATCATATGGTCCAATTTCCGCATTTTATAGATGGGGAGCTGCAGAGAAGCACACTTTCCTCTGAAATTGCAAAGTCTGATAACAGTGGAAAGCTGCTTGTGCTGGTTTTGAGGAAGCTTAAGGTTAGAATGGGCAGAAGAAGTCCTACTTCCCTTTTTCTAGAAAGCACAGTCACCTCTTCAACAGGAACAACAGCTCCTTGAGTCTGTGGAGGCCAAGATGCCAGGGATAAGAACAAACCAGCTGCCCAGGGCCAGCTGGCAGCTGTAGCACCTGCTAAACAGCAGCTGGTTCTCCTGTCCCCCAGACTCCACATAGTCACAAGTCACACTAACGGCTTCTCCATATGGGGACAGGTGACCAGAAGTCAGTTGGGTACAGCCAGGGAAGTGAGAAGTTAAGGCGAAGCCAACAGGTGGATTTCATGTTGGGCCTCGGCCCCCACACATCTCTGGCGACTACCAAATAAGACCTCCGTCCTCTGTCTCTTGTAGAGATGTCCTTGGAGAGTCGCAGAGGCTTGGCTCGGCCTGATGCTCCTGAGAAAACAGCCTGCCGCCCTGCTCTGCTTAGCTTCTCACGGATCCTGTCACACTCCTCAGACACAATTTCTCCAGCTTCTGGAGGCCATTCTCCAGCCCACATCTTGGGACCCTGGAATTGCAGGGAAGGCCCAAGAAGTCTCTGATAATAGCAGGGAGGTGCAGTCCTATTCAACTCCCAGGGAACCAGTGTTATCAGTGAGAATAAAGAAACCATAAATACCCTCAATAGCATTTCTCAAAGAACATTCCAAGAAATAGCAATATGTGGGAAGAGAAAAGGATGTTGTGATGAATTAGGGAAATCCCACACAGACAACTCATGTGGGGCCCTTATATTATGCAGATTTGAACCTGGTTTAAATCTTAAACAGGACAGGTGTTGGTGTTGACTATAGAAGCTTCTAAGATCCCAATTTGGAAACACTGTCCCAGAGCAAGAGGCCAGGTTTAGGAAGGTGCTAGAATGGGTGTGAGGGTCCCTGAAGGGCGGCCTTCCTGACCCAGCTCAGACCCATTCTGCCTAGCTCTGTGGGAAACCAGACTGCACATCAGCTTTCGAGGTTGATCTCTGGAGATCTACAGAGCAAGAGGTGGACAGGGAAGAGAGATCTGCCCCTCCAGAGAGACAGCAGCTCAGGGGTTGGTGAGGATGCTTCCCCAGGGGCACTCACCATTGGTGGTCGTGTTGACATAGTAACGCCGGCCCTGAGGAGACAAGTAGCTTTGCCAGCCAGGGGGAAGAATGACAGTCTGGCTTTCCTCTCCCGGCGGAGGGGGGACCATCCCAGGCTTCTGTAAGGAGAAAAGAAAAGATCAAATTTGGCACTACTGCAACTGCTTTTCAATCAGTAAGTTAAAGGCAACTGAAATCAGCCTGGAATAGCCCCATGCTGGAGGATGCATGTCCCACAGACCTCCCTGGGGGTCAGAGGCCTCACATGAGTGATTCTGGGGACCGTCTGAGCATGAGGTGTGAGGAACACTTGTTTATTCAGTCACCAGAGCAGCAGCAGCTTTCCTGAGAGAACAGAGGGGAAATGCCAGATAACACTGGACTTTCTCTTTGTTGCCCCCTAGAAAACTGCCCACTGGTGCTGTGTGTTTGCACGGGTCGGGGGGTGGGGATGTCACTCAGGAAGGCCTGTCACTCAGCACGTTCCCCGTGTATAACCTGAAGCCTGAACTCCCTGGGACTGCTGTATGTAGCAGCAGATGAGGCCCAGCACCTGCTGTGCAAACCCACCAGAAATAATTGACGCAAGTCTCAGCAAAGCGAGATGTAAAACCAATAGCGACTCTGAGAATCAATGAAGAGCTAGCTGGGGTTTTTCTTGTGAAGTGTCCAAATCACTCTAGCAGAGAGATTGAGGATCCAAGTTGCAACAGAGACTTTCTTTTCATCTTATGCACTTATGTGCTGTTAATTCATTTAACCGTGCAGTGGTTCTACTCTTAAAAATATCCATTGGAGAGAAATATATGAAACCGAAGCTGGGTGTAGCAACAGGTATTAAAACAGAGGTGATTTCTGGTAGTGGGATTCTGGGCAATTTTGATTCTCTTCTTTTTACTTATTTTTTTTCCCATCTTCAATACAAACAAGAGCTGTCAGCTAAAGAACATTTAGAAATAAGGACAGAGGATCCAAATTAGCCCACACAATTGCTGTGTCTTGTGAAGGAACGAAATTGACTAAAATCAGAATTCCAGCCACACAGGCAGAGGGCCACAGATTTCTCAGCAAAGTTAGACCCTACTCAGTTCCTAAACACCCCTAGCAATGCCCACAGAAGGGGTTTTGGCTCACAGATGCCCACTGCTTGGGAATACAAGGCAGCTGAGTACAAGAAAGCAGCAAGACACACGGCTGCCAGCCTGCTCTTGTGCTTTCTGAGGGCTGCAGAACCACATGCTGCAGCTTCCCACGGTGACTTGCACGCCCTCAGCAGGGATTAGATCAATCCTAGCTGCTCCTGGGACTTGAAGTAAACACAGCTTCCCTGTGGCCTTCTGTGTAGCGGTGGTGTCTGTTTCATTATGAATTTTCACAATTTAATTAAAAGCTTTCCCCGATGCCCTGAGTGCTTTTGTCTCCCACACCTGTTAACCAGCAGCACCCCTTTGATTCAGTAAGCCTGCTCTGAATCAGCACCTGCCTCAGGTGCTGGTGAGACAGACAGTAGGCGGGCCACCTTCTCGCGAGTGGAACACATCCTCTGGGCTCAGGGATGCACCTGAGCATGCTTCTCTGGCCTCCAGACTCTGCCCTGTTTCTCCATTTGGAAGGTGATTCAAATGCAGGTAAGGCAAACTGCCTTACAATGCATCCAGTGTGTGCGAAACTATGCAAAATCTCACATACCAGAGAGGCACATTTTGGCAAAGATGGTCTGGGAGTAAAGTAGGGACCAGAGAAGTTCAGGGTGCTGGAAATGAGTTTCAGAAATATTCTAGAGTCAGGCAAGTAAGATATTAAATGACTTCTGCTTGAGTCAGAGACCTTAGCATATCTAAGATGGGAAGACTGGCATTTGTCCAAATAACCAGGGAGGAAATAGGAAATTGTTAAAGGGTATTAAGCAAAGGTCAGATTGACATGGCCAGAAATAGGCTGCAGAGGTGGAAGGGACCCAGAAACCCAGTGAAAATCTCTTTGTTCTCCAGACTTGGACTCAAAAATGCCTCTAGTTTTAACCTCGACTTGGCCACTTAGTAACCACGTGGTTCAGGGATGTGAGTCAAGTAGCTGCATCTATTTCTGTATCTATAAAACGGAGGGTGGTGATACAAACCCAGTTGGAAGAGCTGTGGAATGAACAATAATGAATACAGCACCTAGCAGAGTGTCTGTCACCAGGAGTGATCAATAAATGGGGTTCTCAGCAGAAGGGGGGGGCGCGTCTAAATGCCGAGCAAGATCAGGCTTCACATGTCTAATGTGATGTGAAGTTCAGAGATGTGTATACCAGCCTCCATCCCAACCTCAGCATCACTGTGTCTGAAATGTCACATTAATAGTCACTTCTCCGAGGCTTCTGTTTCCAAGACTACCCCGCTATTAAGGCACACACAGACCTGAGAGGAGGTTAACACATTAAGACACCAACTAATACTGACTAACGCATTCTGGTCAGAAGGCTGGTGGATGACCTACTTACCTGCGCCCATGGAGTCGGTGGACAGAACCTTTGTGGCCCTCCTGGGAAACAGAGACAGCAACTCCTCTCTGGAGTTGCATAATGTTTTTCTCTCTAGACAGACTCTGGTGATTTTATCCAATTCTGTGGGTTCAGAATAAACCCTGGTTTACAACTGAGGGCCCTGATGACCAAGAAGGTGTCATGGCTGCTCTGAGGTCTCCCCCATTTTTTAAATGCAGGACTACCAGCTTGAACCCCACCTCCCAGTTGGCCAGGAAGGGCCAACTTGGCCTATTTCCTGATTGGTCAACGTGGCAAGGATGACTCACAGCCTCCTCCAGCACCCCTGTGGTCCCACTGCACCCACCTCCTCCCGCCCCGCACCCATGCAGTCCTCTAGCCTTTCCTCTGTCCCAGAAAGGCATGCCTCCATCTGGCTAAAACAGGTCAGGAATCAAGAGACATAGAGAAGATGGGTCCAGAACAAAGAGGTCCGAAAACAGCACTCAAACACTGACACAAACATGTTCACAGCAGTAGCAGCCAGAGAAGTGAAACATGTCCATGAAAAGAAATACCTAGTCACAGGCTGCACAAGGGTAGCACAAGGGGTTAATGATCTATAGAGCTATCTGCAGCCACTGCAGCATGAGTTTGATCCCCGGCCACAGAGCTGACCCACAGGGCACAGCAAACCTTTTCTTCTCACCCGCTGCTCCCCGCAGCAGTGTGTTTCAGTAGATCTGCCTGTTCTGCTCCCCACTCTGTCTCTGGTCAATCCTCTCAGCAATCCTCTCCCCACCCCCCAACACACAATTCTGGCTTCTACCCTGGTTCTTGTCTGCATTAATAAATAATTTTTTAAGAAAGAAAGAAAGAAATACCTAGTCACCCACTATACCAGAGTGGACCTTGCCATCATGCTAGGAGAAGTATGCTAGACACAAGGGTGCAGATTGTTGGGCTTTGTGCAATATCCAGAACATGCAAATGCAGAGATACAGGGAATCTCTGCAGGGACTGGGGGGGAGTGACACAGGGCTTACTCTGTAAAATATCCTGGAGTGAGATAGTGGGAATGATTGCGCAAAATTGAATATAAAAGTTACTGATAACTTTTACATAAGGTGTATTTTATCAAAATAAAACAATTGTTTGGAAGATGTGGAAAAGGCAGGAAATAGGCCCCCTATCTGCACACCTTAGTTAAGAAACCCAAACCACCAACATTACTTCACCCCTCATGGCTGTGGAGGAGCAGGACTCTGGGAGAGCTGCCCCAGAGCCATCAGGTGGGTTCAGTGAGTAACAACCCAGTAATTAAGGTCTTTCCCAACTTATTCTTCTAATTACCTTCTTTCCAAGTTAAATTTTTCCCTTCCTTCCCTAGTCCTGGGGCTTCTTTTCCTCTTCCATTCTGTCAGTTCTTTCCCGTGGGAATAGGAACAGGAAGCAGTGGAGACACAGGCCCTAAGATTGGGGGCCCAGCCTACAGGGACAAGTTTGGAAGTGGTGGGAATAGGGAGAGAGGAAGACAGTGCCCCCAACTCAGAAATTCTTAACCAAATGCTCAGAGACTTTGTTGAAACTGTAACACATGCCTCCTTCCTCATGGGCTGGAGCGCAAGCCTGGCTTTCAGTCTCCTAGGCTTCCTCAGCTGGGCCACCTTGTTCAGTAAGCAACCTGTTCAACTGTCCATGGATGCCCAACCCCTGAGACTCAGAGAAAAACGATGGCTCTTCTGCCCCTGATACAGATGCATGAATGCACATCTACACTCATCCTACTTTGTATAGAATATCGAGCGGTTTCTAAGCCACTTCAGAGCCTAGAGTACCTACTCCAGCAGGTATTCAAGAAACAGCCGGCTCAGAGGCTGCTTGTGCCTATCAACAGTGACTTTTCCACTGACCAAATGTTCACAGTGCACCGAGCACTAGTGACACCTGATGACAAATCCACTTTCCTCCCTTTTTTCAGTGATCTGAGACTCTAGAGAGCTTAACAATTCACCCACCATCATGCAGTTAATTAAATGGTATGATAAACTTTAAAATATTAACTTTATTTTAGAGACCTCGGTCCCATTACCTAAATCCAGGCGAACCCCCCCCCCCCAGCCTTCCCCAGTTCTCCACAGCCAGCTCCATTTCTTCACCTGACCACCTGACACCCAGCTCTCACCCAAGGAGATGCTGAGGCTGGTTCTCCTGCCGTCTCACAGTCCCAGAAGGAGCATATGCCTCCCAGAAGACATGCAGAAATATCACCGCCCACAGCCAGGCAGTCACGTTCCCCGGCTGTGGGCTGTAGGCTGACTTCCTCATCGCCTTATTTAAAACAACACAGCCAAAGAAATTTTCCTCTCAGATAATGGCTACTGAGTCCCCCGGAAAAAAAGAAATGAGCAGGCGAACAAAGAGGAGTCCCCCAGAAATTGCAAACAAGTCCCGATACAGCAGTGATTCTCAAAGTGTGGGCTCCGGGATACTCTATGGTCACCTGGGATGTGGGTTCAAGTGCAGATTCCTGGGCCCCGGTGCAACCACAAAGCCACCTGGAATGTGGGGAGCTGAATTTTAATGCACACCCCAGGTAAGTCTTACACTTCCTGAACTCAGAAAAGACTGACTTCAGCTGTAGAGGGAGCATCTGTGAGGGGACATTTCTGAAATTTAAACTGAGAATGCAGAATTTTAAGTAGTACAATTAATGAAAGGGCAGTGTTTAGCGGCATGGCTACTTGCAAAAGACATCTCCTTTCCCAGAGCCCAGACCCTTCATAGACTAGTTTAAGACAGATTCAATCTTGCCTCTGTAGCCTCTAGGCAGTGCGGACCTCACAAGTATCTCCCCTGTTTCCACCACTGTTCAAATGCAACGAGGGAATCCACTTCTCCCTGCGGAACTCCTTCCCCCCTCAGGAGGCTTTGGGGAGCACCTGATTCTTACCTTCTGCAGATGTGAGCAAATGCTCCTTGCCGATGTTGATGTTAACGGGTGGTCGTCAGACACTTGATTTAGCAGCCAGATCAGACAGTTTTAAGGTTCCCTATTCCACGTCTTCTCACACCCCAAACCCAAAAGCAATAGAAGCTCTAAAGAAAGGCATATCCACGGGGCCCCACACCCCCACTCCCCCCACACCCAGATCTATATATAACATCTCTGAAGTTGTCAGCCTAACAAGCCACTTTCTGGCAGGCCTGTTACCATGGCAATGACTGCTAATGAGCCCAGTGCTGTGATTGGCACCGCTGAAGTCTCCTCCACAAAGAACTCTCCAGCAAGTTCTTCCTTTCCCAAACACATAGTCAGCCAGGATGCCCAGAAGCAGCCAGGGCAAGGCTGGGAGTGTGAACCCAGTCCCTGTGCATCTGCTTGTACTAGTATCCCCTGGGTGGTCCTGGACTCAGCAGCCAGAAGTGACCTTCACTGGCACCTCACACCTTTACACTCAGCAGGCACTTTACACTCATCAGGTACACCTGATGAGTGACAGGGCTGCAAGGAAAATATTATGAAGATGAAATCTTACAGGGAAGAAGAAAATCCTACATAAGGCTGGGAACAGCCACCCGAAAACACGTGCCTCCTCTGATGAGAGTTAAGACACAAATAACAAAGCAGGACCCTGCTTCCTGCGGTGATACCACCAGCCTCGAATCCATCCCTACAAGAACACTGGCCATTTCCCCCTGTCCCACTGATAAAAGTACTGTTCTCTCTAGTTCTGACTCCCTTTCCATACATTCAGAAAGGGATTCTCATAGAACAGCAGGGGACCCAAGGCTCTCGCAAAGTGCACTCTGGGAAATGTAGTCCTCACAAGGAGTCAAGGAGGCTGGTGGGAGGGGACTTCATGTTCTACTTAGGGTGAGAGGACTGGAGACTTGGCCCGAGGGAGCAGAAAGAAGAAAGACTACACAACAAGAACATGCTATAAAATTGAGAAGGCAGCAGCCAGTTCCTTCTTATTCCTAGCTTTAGGCTCAGCACAGTATCTGACATTGAAAGAAAGGAAGAAAGAATGAATAAAAACTGGGAATTGTGGTAGAAACTGGGCTTTCAAAGGTTTGAGGAAATTATCTTACCAAAGAAGTAAGCTGAGAACAGCAGTTCAAGCAATGCATGTGGCCCTACTAAGAATCTGCTAAGAATAAATCCCAGCGTTGGGAGTGATGGATTGGACTGTTCAACAGGGAATATAAAGCAGAGAGACGTTCAAGGCAGCAGTGTTGCTTTAATTGCAGAAAACAAATTGAGAAACACTATCCAGAGGCCTTGGGAGAATCACAAACTTATAATCATGACCTTGCATGGAATCCAGAAGAAAAATTTCAGGAAATCACTTAGCAACCTCAATAGAAGACAGGAAGGTCCAGTATCCATGATACAAAGAGCAAATTATTTTAAGGAGAGAATTAATGAAAAATAAAAAAAAGTAAATTGGTTTGGAAAAGAAAACAAAATGATATAAAAAAGGAACAGGAAATGTTCAAAATAGTAGGGAAATGTAAAAGGTAATAATAGAAGGAACATTCACATTGGTTGCAATAGAATGTGGAATGTTACCAAAAAAATTAGTCATGTTCAAAACAAATTTAAGATCTTTTCCAGGAATGCAAGGAAAATGGAAAAAATTAAAATGGGGGACAGAAGAGCAAATCAAGTTAGGGGTGCAAGGTGTTCCCTAAGAAGAGTTTGGAACAAAAGCTCTAACAGAGGAAACTATAAACAAAGATTGACAGGAAAAGAAAAAGAAAAAAAAGAACCACAACTTCCCTGCACTATAAAGGTCTTTATTTTCAGAAGGTTTTATGCTGCTTAAAGCAAGCTGAATTTTAAAGGCAGACACACCCTAAAGAAATATTTTCACAGTAGACATAAAGTCCAATCGTCATTTAAATGGAAGGAAAGTGTCTCTAACAAAGGAGTACAAGTAAAACTGGTCTCAGTCTTCTCTCCAATCCCATTTCAAAACAGACCTCTAGATTATTCTGTGGGAAATGCTGAAGCCTCCTTATGCAGCCATGAGAGAAGGCAGTTGAAAGACGTTCTTTATACATGAGGATTCTGGAGATATACTACTCATGTGTCCTACTTAGTAAAAGTACCTTAAAAATGAGCCCCAAGTGCCTGAAAGACTGAGACAAATAAAGGTGAAGAAAGATGTCATTGTAAAAAGGACTGAAAAAGGAGAAGCTTTAAAACTTACAATTATCACAAATTAAAGAATTTGTGTCCATGTCTCTATTCTCAACATACAGTGTAAAAATATGAATTAAACTGGATTGAAAACCCAGATAATGCTAGGGAAAAAATGAAGAGGTAGGAGTAACGAAGACCAGTGAGAGAGCTGAAAGCAGAACAAAGCCTTTCCTTCCCATCCCTGTAAAGAAACATGCGTTTCTTCCTCTTCTCCCTCCCGCACAGCCGCTCAGGTATCTGCCCAGTTTGCTCACATCCTCTGGCATCTACTAGCTGTTCTTTCTCTTTCCTGGAAAAGGACAGATTCCCAGCCAGAAGAAACACGACAGAAGGGAAGACTTTTCCTGATGCTACATCTCAAACCAGCACTTTTTTTCCTTTTTAAAAGATTTATTTATGCATACAGAACTGGGGTACAAGTCAGAGGTGCAGGGGCAGTGAGAGGGTTCACCAGAGACAGAGTGGGGAGCAGAACAGGCAGCTCCACGAGGTACACTGCTGAGGGGAGCAGCGGGCGCAGCAGGGGTCTGCTGTACCATGTAGGTCCCCTCCCTTGCCAGGGACTGAACTCTGCAGTGGCTGCAGATCTCTGCACAGTGCTGTGCTTTAGCCAACTGTGCCATCAGGGAGGGCCAACCCAGGACTTTTTATTTGTCCCAGGGGCAATAGCTTCTAGAGGAAGCCCCAAATTCTAGGGCCCATTAAGAAGGACCAAAACACTTTGCCAGCTGAGGGAACAGGCAGCAGGAGCCTGCCACATCCACAAGACCTCACCTGTACTCCCTGTTTGGACTGGAAGATCTCAAAGCATTTCAAAAGCCAAAGCTGTGCTCTGAAAGGACTGGACACAGGCACTCCTGGGTCTGGGCGCATGCGCTTCCCTTGGGCCACTCAGGTGTGACCAGGAAACGGAGCACCCAAGGCTCACCTCCAGCTTCTTGCCAACATGATGCTCTTCTCCCTTCCACTTCTCTATTTGCAGAATTTCTCAGCAAATGGGCTCAGAGATTTTGCCAGAACCCTCCAAGAACATACTCAAGCCCTTACTAAAAATCATCCAGTTAAAGGTGCTACCTCTTTGAATCCGTTAAGCAGACTCTCCAGATCAGATTTTCATCCCTTAAATGCAAAAATTCCCAAGGACTCTCCCAAATCTGGTACAACCCAAGTGCCCTCAGGCCGCTGCTGCTCAGGGTGTGGATCACTTTTATAGCAATAATCTACATATCACTGTGTGGACCACCACTTGTTTATGCCAGACCTCCACCCCCATGAAGCCTCCCTGGGAGATATTTGCAAATGCAAAGGCAGCTCACTTGGGCCCTCCAGTCTCCATGGAATGTCCTGATATGTCCTTCCTTGCTTACACACACTTTCTGCACACCCTCACTCTCTGGAGAAAGCCTCCTGCTGTGACTTAGAGGTAGGCATAGGTGCCATCGGAGTTTCCTCCCAGCACCCCCAAAATTGCCAACATGGGCGTGGAGGCTAAACCACTTTGCTCCCTCCATCTGTGTCTGTCTCCTGGGAAGTTCAGCGAGGGTCCTAGTCACCCTGGGCACCGATCTGCAAGCCCCTCGATGTCTCCCTGGGGATCAATCAACTCACTAGGCCTGTTTCTCAGCTGGCTAGGACACAGAACAATAAACTCTTATTTTCTGACCCTAAAAAGGAATGGAGTGATCTGGTTAACCAGGAATTTTGATGAACACAATTACAATGTAGTCTATACAAAGATACAGGAAATCAACCCTCCCAGCAAAACTGAAGCTGAGAAACATGGGGTCTCCTGTAGGGCAAAGCTTGATGGAAAAAGTTTGCAAATAATAGTGTAAATTGCAGGGATGAGTTGGATGGCCCCTCCTGGGTCAGAAGGCATTGGCTTCTGACCTTGAAGTGGCCTTGAAGTGTCTGGGGTCAAGCAGTGGAGTGTCTGAAGGAATTAATCACGCAGGAAGTGCTTTTACAAACCTTGCACACTTTCCAGCATGAGCCCTGACTTCAGCGACCCCAGAGAGAGATTTTACTGCCTTAGCACCTGCTCTACAGATATGAGATCGAAGGGGCAGTTCATAGGATTCCAAAGCAGGCAGCAAAGGGGCGAGGAGCTCTGGATGCCGGCCCACTTCCACCTGAGCTGTGGCTGGCAACACCTGCCCAGTGACGCCATATGTCAGGATCTGAAAGATGCCAACTCCTCTGCATCTCTTGGGAGAATCTAAGCATTAACCAAACAGTATAACTGTGCACAGAATGTGCGGCAGCTCACATGCCTCGTGGCTGTGTTTATGGTCATTCAGGGAAGAGGTTCCCACAGGTGCTCTGGAAACAGAGAAGAGTGGGGAGTAAGGAAATGGCAGCTGCTGGGGACTGGGGACCCCAGAGAAAGCCCAAAACCTGCGTCCCCCCCCTTTTTTTTAAAGATTTATTTATTTGTTCATACAGAACTGGGGTACAGGCCAGAGATGCGGAGGGTGAGAGGATTCACCAGGACAGAGTGGGGAGCAGAACAGGCAGATCGACGAGGTACGCTGCTGGGGGGAGCAGCGGGTGGGTCAGGAGAGGTCTGCCACACCGTGTGGATCTCCTCCGGGGTAGGTGGGGATCGAACTCATGTGGAAGTGGCTTAAGCTTCTTTGTACAGTGCTTTAACCCGCTGTGCCACCAGGGAGGGCCCAGCTGTGTCCCTTTTATGGTCTGAACCTGATGCTTCAAAGCCACCAAGGGCAAGGTTCCTTTTCTAGCTTCTAAGCAGGAAAACCTGAGGGATTCTGGTCACTAACTTCCGATGAGCAGATGTTTTATTTCAACTCCCAGCTCCTCAGAGGCTGAGGGATATAAGATCCTTCCCTCCTTACCCCTTCTCCGGTAGATGAAAATAGCATGGCCATCCTAATCGTCTACCTCTTGATCAGTCTTGGGGAAGATTGATGCATTAGCAGAAATCACCCAGCCTAATCATAAAGTAACCGTATTCCCAGATAAGCTGTAATGTATAAGGGACCCTCGGTCCCTCTGGGCCTCAGCTTCCTCATCTGTAAAACCAGGGGCTGCCAGACCTCAAATGCAGGCCTCTATGGCCTGAGGAAAGTCTTTCATAACAGCGTAAAAAACCACCACAAGGGAAATTTCAAGGCATTTACATGACCAGTGCAAGCTTGCAAAAGCAGCAGCCACATAAACAAAGGCGATGACAGGGACCTCCTGACCAGGAGCATAAATGTTCATGAAACATTGCTTTCCTTTCGGTTGCTTATCTCCAACTCATTCTTTTGAGGCCCAGAGAGGAAGAAGTCACAAACTCTTTTGGTCTAGATACTGATTCATTTGTTTGACCAAATCCAACTTGGAAATGCAGACACAAGTAAAGTGAGTTAAAAAAAAAAGTTGGAAATCATCACATGTAGGCACAGACTGGGATATTAAATTGTGGGCATTACAGCTCAGACCTGGAGACTTACTGGCCACCTCTTCATCCCTTCTACGCTCCCCCCTCCCTCCCTCATTCTCTGTGCCACAGTTGAGGCTAACACGTTCCTGTTTGTCAAAGAAAGGACTAGGAGGAGATCAGCATGTACCACAGTCCTGAAGGATCTCAAAATGCAGCCTAGATTTTCTTTGGTGGTTTAGTTCATTAGATAACAATATCAATGATCTCGCCCCAGAAGATGCTTTTGATGGACATGGTGACGATGGTTCATCAATAACACCTTCCCTAGGGAGCTCCATCCAGGTGGAGCCCCTTCTAGATGATTCTAGATGATTCCTGGTCAAACTTACCTCTGCAGAGAAATCCTGGAAAGAAGAAAGTTTCGCCAACACTTACTGCTGAGATAGAGTAAGAGGAGAGCGGAGCTAGTGAAGTCCTCCCCAGCCTTCCTTTAGTATTAAGCTGCAAAACTTTCTATCATTGCTGCTGGCACTTCCTAAAGTTGTTATATCTCTGAAGACAAACCTATAGCCAAACTGTACCAAGCATTCTGGTCCATCCCAACTGGACTTAGGAAGTTCAGAAGGGCACTGAAAGTTGCTAGCCCAGCCCATTGCCTGCTCACCAGAAAGGAACTTCAAGGGCCAGCGATAAAGCCGCTGCCATCAGATGCTCCAGGGGAAAAAGCAGGCTTCCCTGCATGCCATTGTGAAGAGCTTACGACTGGCACCAGGCTGGGCATCTCTGAGGGCCTGACTGGCTGCGAGCAGCAGGGGCAGCTTGGCTGCTAACTGCAGGTGCACAGGCACCGAAAGAAAACCTCTCACCACGGAAACTCATTCCTGCACTCTGCAGTGCTGCCAGCCCGAGCTCCAAGCGGTGCCCATCAAAGGCTTCTGACTCGCAGCCGGCTCCCAGTGAGACCTAATTGGTTCTGAACCCTGAGCACCCGAGGGAGATCAAGGCAAACAGGGGCTGGGACGGGTTCCACCAGTCAGTGGCATTTTGGAGTCTCTGCTGCTGGTGCCTGTAAAACTACACAAATGGTGACTGCTGAGAAGATTATTGTGGAGATGTGAGAGCTACCAGAGCTCTGTGGTACCACACAAAGAATGTGGGGTGTGATTGGGAGGCCTGAGTGCCAGGCCCAAAGCTGCCTCTGTCTTGTATCCTGCAGCTCCTGAGCAACTTGCTTCATCTCTGCTGCTTGGCCTCAATTTCCTCATGTCAGAAACCACGGAAGTTGGACCAGATGGTCCCCAAGGGTGTGTGTGTGTGTGTGTGTGTGTGTGTGTGTGTGGCCTAATACTCAATGGCTCTGGAAATTAACATCAGTATATCTGTTTTATGGTTAAGGGAGGAAGAAAGTCACATTCAAATGTGGACACTGGACTTGGAGGCACCGCCCTGCCCCTCAAAAGCTGGCCTAGCACCTGGCAGCTTTGCAACTCTGTTTCTACGTGGTGAACAGTGTCCTGATGGACAAGAGCCCACCCACCCCTTCACTTGTATTCCAGATTCACACCACTGAGTTCTGTTTGCCTAGAAACCGATTTCTGCCCTTACATCCTAGGCTTCCTTGAATCTGATGCTAGGCTTCACACAAAGGCAGGCCTGGGGTGGCCGTTCTGTGCTGGATGGTGGCCGGCACCCCTGCTCCCCACTCACCCTGAACTGACCTCCTGACCACTTCAGCTTGAGCACAAGGCACAGAAGGTCCACACCCCACATGTGTCAGGGTCGGCCATGAGCTTTACGTGGGCTCTTCTCTGCTCCACGAATTCACCTTAGTGTTCCCCTTCTTCACGGATCCCTTCTTCCCCACAAACCTGCACCTACAACCCAGCCAGGCCCAGACCTGCCAGAGCCCTAGCTTCCTGCCGCAGATCCTGGGCTGCTGTACCTCTGTCAGAACTTGAGGGGCCTGGCTTCTTTACAGAAGTCACTCTCCAAGTGTGTTACCTGAATCACATTGCACCTGAGTGTGTTCTTGGGGAACTGGTTAGCAATAGAGTCCTGGTCCCGGAGCCAGGGGCCTTAGCAAGCCACATACACCCTCACCTTTGAGGAGGTTCACAAGGACCTCCCGAGGAGCTCAGCTGACATATCAAGAAGTGCTCTGGATAATAAGCACTATTTTTCTCCTCCTGGCACAAGTCCAGACCTCCATGAGTGACCACCTCAAAATCTGAGATGACAGCTATCTGGACAGTGGGGGAGAGACCTGGAGGAATGGAGTGGCAGATGACTCTTTTCCTATAAGCTGGGCCTCCCTCAGCTGCCCAAAGCCTCCAAGACAGAGGCCACGGATGTCTTGGCTGATGAGAGGTCACTCTTTCTAAAGGAGGGGATCGAAATTGTAGAGGCAGAAACACTGATGAAAGAAATGTTCCACCTCTATGTCTCAGGAGAGCATCCAACATCATTATTGCTGCTGCCACCACCACCAAACTGAACAGATGAATCCAGCCCAGCCCGGGCCACCGTGCAGAGGCTGGGTTCACAGGACAGACACCCTCTGAGGGCACTTACCCCTTATAGTTTTCCCAGTAAAACTAGGCTAGGGGAGAGGAGGAAAAAAGCTGCTTCTACCTTCTCTTGTATGTGAGAAAAGTTCAAGAGGGAGGAGGCATCTGAATGCCAGTTCCCACAGTGGGGCTTGGGGTTCATGTCACACTGCTCCCCAGTCACATGCCCCTTCTAAACTGCTCCCCAAGGAACCAACACAGCCCTTCCCTCCACAGACACCCCTTTGAAAACCTCTTCCCCCGTCCCTTCCTCTTCTGACTTCTAACACAACTGCTCTCCTCATCTTTTTCCTTGCTTATGGCTTGGGCCCTTCAGCCAGCACAGGAGGTCACCAGTCCTTCTAAGTCCAGCAGTTAGTGCCCACATGCCAGTGGGTTCTCAGAAATACCTCTTTAAAATGTTAAAGTCATCTTA
Organism: Condylura cristata; assembly: GCF_000260355.1. Classification (NCBI taxonomy): domain Eukaryota; kingdom Metazoa; phylum Chordata; class Mammalia; order Eulipotyphla; family Talpidae; genus Condylura; species Condylura cristata. The sequence goes on along the minus strand of NW_004567118.1, from coordinate 27,304,995 downwards.
GCAACAGGCAGAGAAAGCAAGAGGCCCATTTATCTGCAGGCGATAACCATCAGAACCAGCGCTTACCATCAGACAAGAGCAGCACTTCTTGGGGGGCCACTAACTCACAGGAGGGTCTTGAGTCCTGTATGAAGTCCCCAGACTCAGAGCCAGGCCCTTGCCAGCTTCCTCTCCATGGCACCCTCTGCGGGAAATGAGGCTGAGCAAGCCGCTCCCCCAGGGTCAGTGCTCTGGGCACCCAGAGGATGTTCCTGTGGCTTTTCTCACTGCAGTTCTTTCACAAAGAAGCCACTACATTGCACAGTTCCTTCCAAATCTGCTCCAGCCCTCATGGGGAAATCAACAACGCATTCTGGACTTTCCAGATGCAAAGCTTCTGAAGGCTTTCTTTTTTTCTTCTTCTTTTTTTTTTTCCACTCTCTCTTTTTCCCCTTTCTCAGCTAAAAAAAGTTGGCTGAGGTCAAGACATACAATGGCCAAGCCTGTGTCACTGACCAGATGCCTCCCACCCTCAGGCCTGTGGACAAGAGCTCCTTTGTCCACCGTATTTTAGGCGGGATCCCCGGCCTGCCCAAGGCCTGCTGGGGAATGTTCCGCCAACTTCTTCCCAACCCTAAGTCACGGCGATGGCCCCAGCCCCAGCCCCAGCTGTGTGAACCCAAGTTCAGATTAAAAACCAACACAAAAAGAATAGAGAATGTGCCCCCAAAGAGCCATCATGTTGGACCATCCAGTTATGGATGCATCTCCAAGGCGAGGGTCCCTGCCTTCACTCTGCCCTACCCACCTAAAACCTGGACAGACAGTGAGGGGAGGGGGCGGTCCATCTTCAGATGAAGAGGGCCCAGGGATCACACAGCTGTTCCAAGTGGAGAAAGGACTGGACCCTCGCAACAACACTGCACCACCAGAGAGTGAGTTTACGTAGGGGCTTGGGTCCTTAGGGAAGATATTATATCACTCCATTTAGAAAGCTTTTTGGAATAGCAGAAGGCTTGGCACTTAATGTCACACATATCTGTGCTTCCTTTCAGATGCAAGACCTCTGGGATTTAGGAACTGACTATATAGAGTAAATATGGTTTTCCACAGGCACTGAGGCTCCGTCTGGGTGGTTTCCTATAAAATGTCACTGCTGCTCTCATACATATGGATGAAGTATTGACTTAGGAAGAGAGTTCAATGCCAGCCCCTTTGAGAGGGGGCTAGGAAATCAGTACTATCATCTAGGGACAGATGGAAGTCGGTGTGGATCCGAGGTTGCCTCATTCTTAAGAGCTATGATGCCAAAGGCAAGGCCTCAAGCTTCCATTTCTTCAAGTGCAAGATGGAGAAGATCACATCCTCTTTCTCAAAAGGTTGTCATGAGGATGAGGAGGGGAGAGTCACATAAACACTTGGCATAGTGCATGGGTGATGTAAGTGCTCAATAAAAGCGAGCTGCTGTTGTTACTGCCGCCACCAAACAGCTCCAAAATGAGGATCTGCGGTTTCCCTGGACATTAAAAAGTTTAGATTCAGCAAAACCAAAAAACAAACAACTGCATTAAAAACTGGGCAAAGGACAATTCTCCAAAGAAGTTATACAAACGGCCAATTAGTACAGGGAAAAAAATGCTTCATATCACTTATGACTCGGGAAATGCAAATACAAACCACAGAGAGATGCCTCAGGCCATTAGACTGACTACTATCAAAAATAAATAAATACATCGAAGTCAAATCAGAAAGGAACAAGTATAGGTGAGTATGTTGAGCAATTGGAAACTTGCTGGTGGAGAAGTATGGTTGTTCCTCAAAAAATTAAACACAGAACTACTATCCGATCCAGCAATTCCACTCCTGGGTACATATCCAAGAGAAATAAATGAAAGCAGGAACTTGAACAGATATTTACACACCCCCTCTGCAGCAGCCTTTAAACACAGGAGCCAAAGTGGAAATAGTCCAAATGTCCATCAATGAATGAATGATAAACAAAATGCGGTATTGCACATAAAGGCTGTTATTCAGCTTTGTAAAGGAAGGCAATTCTAACATATGCTACGACACGGATGCATGTGAAGACGTGAATGAAGCAGGCCAGACACAAAAGGGCAAATACTGCATGTCTACTCTTGTTGCATTTGTTTTGTTTGTTTATTTTTTTAGGTAAGATTGGTTCACAACACTGTATATGACATAGAGGTATAGGATCAAACCTCTTCAGATGTATGTTACTACACCACACCCACCACCAAGGCACCCACAGTCCTCCATCACAGATCACTGTGCCCCCTCTCTACTTTTGCCCCCTCCCAACTTTGCTTTTTACACCCAATTTTCCCTCCCCCTCTGGTAACCTCAATTCTATAATCAGATTTCTAGGGTATGTTTTTGCCTGATCCTTTATCTTGTGTCTCTATGTTCCACATGTAACTGAAAACATCAAGAATTTTTTCCTTCCCTTTCTGACTCATTTTGTTTAGCACATTCTCTTCCAGTTCCATCAATGCTGTTGCAAAAGGCAAGAGGCCATCTTTTTCAGAGCTGTGTAGTATTTCATTGTGTATATATACCTCATCTTCTTAATTCACTTATCTGTCTTAGAGAACTTAAGTTGTTTTCATAACTTGCCTATTGTAAATAGTGCTGCAGCGAACATAGGAGTTCATGTGTCCCTTTGAATTAGTGTGCTTTGTATTCTTCAGGTAGAAACCTAGAAATGCATTCACATGGCAGATCTATTTTTAATACTTTGGAAAATCTCTATAATACTTTACACTGGGGCTGGACCAGGCTACATTCCCTCCAACCGTGTACAAGGGTTCCTGTTTACCTATACCCTCACCAATAATTATTGTTTCTAGACTTTTTGATAAGGGTCATTGTCAAAGGTACAAGATGATATCTCATTGGAGTTTTGATTTGGATTTTCCTGGTGATAAATGATGATGAGCATTTTTTCATGTGCCTGTTGGCCATCTGCATAACTTCTTTGGCAAAATGCCTGCTTAGCTCTTTTGCCCATTTTTTGATTGGGTCTTTTGGGAGGGGGTGTTGAATGAGTTCTTTGTACATCTTGTCAAATGTATGATGTTCAAATGTTTTCTACAATTCATTGGGGTGTTTAATGTTAGTGATACTTTCTTTCACTGTACAGAAGCTTTTCAGCTTGATGTAATCACACTAATTTATTTTTGCTTTTGTTTTCCTGGTTATTCGAATCAAGTCCTCAAAGATATCCCTGTTGCCAATGTTGTGGAGAGTTTTGCCCAGGTTTCCTTCTACATATTTTATGGTTTCAGATCTTACATCTGAGTTGTTAATCCATTTGAGTTAATGGTGTGAGATAGTAGATTACTTGTATTCTTTTTGCATGTGGCTATTCATTTTCCCACCACTATTTATTGAAAAGACTTTCTCCAATGTTTATTCTTGGCTCCTTTATTACAGATTAACTGTTTGTATTGGGGGCTTAATTTGTGTGTGTGTGTGTTCACACTGGATATTTTAAAATATTATATGCGTATATATATATATTTTACATTATTCTTAATTTTGTACATTTTTTCATCTCAGTTGTAATCCCTGTGGACTTCCCACCATCACTTCACTCGTATGCCATCACCATAGTTCCATGTGCTCTTCCCACCCCAGTTTTGATCTTGTGTGTGTGTGTATACATATATACATATACATACATATATGTGTACATACATACACACACACATATATATATGTATGTATAGGGTATATATATATGTGTGTGTATATGTGTGTGTATAATATATATACACCCTATATATATATATTTTTTCTTGATCCCTTACACTCCTGCTATGAGTGAAACCATCCATTATTTTTCTTTTTCTTTCTGGCTTAAATTTTTAACAGGTACAGTTTCAGTATGGAGAAATGAAAAGGTGGATTTTGGTGATGGTTGTACAACAATGTGAATGTACTTCTTGCCACTGAACTGTACACTTAAAAATGGTGAATATATAGATTTTATATTCTATATATTTTGTCACAATCAAAGCAGTGTTTGGAACCCACAGAGATAGTTAGATGCAGATCAGTGTGACACATAAGCCACACTACAAAAAGCACAGGCAGGATCTCTAGAGAAATTGAGATATGCCCCCAGAGAAAGGCTGCTCCAAACTCTTAATGTGGTAGACCAGAAAGTCCAACTAGCAGATGAAACCAGAGCTAATTTCAAGGAAACTGAGGCAATACAGACTTATCCTAATGTCAACCATATGCTTCTTTGCTTAGGAGTGTGTCATATTCATGGGCCCCTGTGGTGGCTGTGCCTCTCTCTCAACATGCTAAGTCCCTGCTCTCTCCATCTATGTTCTACTTTCTGATTTACCCCTTTATTGCTCAGTCTCAGACCTCACCACCTATTCTGCCTGCAGAACTCTCTGATCTCCAGGATTGAACCAGTTGCGGAATGATAACCACGGGCTTTTATTGAGTGTTTGCTCTGGGCTTGGTCTGTTTCATATGTCACTTAACCTATCGAACAGTTCAATGAGGTCTATTTATTCCCATCCCATCTAATAGAGTAGAAAACAGAGGCTCTTGAATAAATCAGGAAGGGTGGAGAGAAGGACAAAGCAAAGGGGTGATACCTGGTGGATACCATGAGGCAAGGTCCAGAAAAACAGCACTTTGGGAGGGAACTGGAAAGATGGGCTATCAGAACACAGAGACAAAGAAACTTAACCTCCTTTTTTTAAGAAGAAACCATTGGTAGATTTTGAGCAGGGGGGAAAAGACTGCCTGCTCAAAAAGAGTTGTACTTTGGAGAAATTATCACTTGAGTACAAAAATTTCAAATGTGAAGGAGAGATTAAAAGTAGAGAACTGGTAATGGGATGCCCCCACTTTCTCTCTGCCATCTCAGAAGTAAGAGAAATGCGGTGCTTATATCTACATTGCAGTGCTTATATCTACATTTGTGAAATGGTCCCAACACAGAGAAGAAACTGAGGATCAGATCCAGAATGAAGGAGTTCCCCCACCCCCACCCCCCGCCGCCCCAGGACTGCTGAGTTAACTTGCATCTTCTCTCTGTGTAAAGGGAGGCTGGGTGGCACATCTATTCCCTGATCTTTGAGGTCAGTCATGCCACTGGACCACAGATAGGAAGAAGGCATTTCTTGGCTTCTGGAAATGCGCTCTTACCCACAAAAAGATAAAAGCCAAAGATAAAACCTAGACACCATGACCTTTACCTTTGGTCTTTCCATTTGTGGAATTAAAATGGCCTCGGAAACTTTCACAGCCCATAACTCCTTGGCTTTAAACAGCAATGAGGGACAGTTTTAAGGCCATTTCAGCCTTGACACCACTGTGACACTGCATCACACAGATGAGCAGATACAATTACAGACAATAATATGATGCTGTAGGCAACATACAACATCATGAAACACTGCTGCTCCCATATGACCTCCCGCCGGTGGCAAAGGACCTTTCTGGGCCATTACAAACCTGGACCTAAGCAGAACAAACAAGTCCTGCAGGTGTTTTATTTTTCAGGATTCACTAAGTTAATATCTCGGCATGTGCAAGACATTCTACGGGGTTCCTGTGTAGGGTTATCCTACTGTCTCAGTCCAGAAGTCACGATGGTTTTGCTTTATTGATCATCCTTTGTCATTAAAATAGTTAAAAGGACAAATTGTTCTCCATATTTTGGTTTCTGCAAATCGACAGCTTTCGATAGAGGGAGCCAAGAAGGCTCCCAGAGATGTAGGAGACTAATAATCCAAATGCGCAAAGAATGACAATAATTTCCACCGAGCTATTTTCCCAAGTTTAATTAAGTCCGATGCATCCGACCCTCTTGTTATTTTTTTCAGCTGAGGTGAAAAAGTGTCAACCAAAATAGGTCATGTACACTGTAGTCCCTTCCTCTAGAGGACGTATCATTTTGTTTGATGATGACAATAAGAGAGAACATCTGGGAATGGTGATGACTCATTTTTTTCTAAATGCTTCATCACCACAAAGGAACAAATTATTCTCCAGCCCGTGTTGTCCTTGGGGTACAGAGCCTTGAAGACACCTCCACTCTCAAATACACAGCCCCTTGGCTTCATGGTCAATCACAGACATCAGAAAATTACTAACGATCCATTCCTGAATGCCGTGGGCAATGCAGGCATTTGTAAATACCTAGGAATTGACTTCAACAATTTGGAAGTTCAGGCACAAACACAAATGAAAAATAGGAATAGCCATACAAGGGAGTCTGTCTGGCAGTCAATCAGCAGACAATATGAACTTTTAGAACTCAGAGCAGGGCAAGATCACTTTTGGCTGGGCTAGTCAGGGCAAGCTTCTCAGAAGTCACCAAATGAGCCTACCCCTGGGATGAAAAGCAACATCCCAGAACAGAAAGATGTTAAGAGAGCAGTAGAGTAAGTTGTGACACATTCTAAAGGGAACACAAGGAACTCGAACTAGTAGGCTGGTGAGCTAGCCTAGCTCAAGGGCTGCCATAGCACCCATTGATTACCTATCGGTGGGCACTGGAGCAAGTCTGGCCTTAGGCACATGGAGATGGAGATCAAATCCTACAGATGCACTCATTTTCATAAAGAAAAGGTGTATAGCTGAAGACACAAGGCACAATGCCATCTGTAAAAGTGAGAGGCTCAGTTTCCCTGACACTCAGCCCAGACCCTGCCTCCCTGCTACCTCTTACTTCCATGAGCATAAGCGGCACCCCCAATGTGTCTCTCCAAGACTCAAAAAATCAACAAACAGGTCTTCATTCTCTCCCCCACCCCAGCTCAGTGCCTCATTCAGGAGGCTCCACGGTGGCAAATGAATGATGCTGGTTCCGAGAATCAGAGTCACAAAGCAAACGAGCAGGAGGTCACAAGTAGAAGTAAGCGAACAAGGGAGAAACGGAGACACACCACTGGCTACAGAGAGACTGTTTCTCCTGGTCATCTCAGAAAAAGGACACTGTCAGGGAGGTGGGCGTGGGAATCTGATCCCAGGCACAGGAGCAGCTGATGAGCTTGAGGACAAGCAGGGAAGCAAGGGGAGATCTAAGACAGGTGGCGTTAGAGAGACGAGCAAGAGGCTGTCGTGGTGGCTACCACCAGGCTCTGGGTGGGTGGCTCCCTCAGGGGCCTGGCAACATGTTAGGGTCCAAGGCCCCTCATGAGGTTGCCATGCATTCCATGCCATGAAAGATGCCCAGTGTCGGGTGGACTTGTCAGAGCTGGCACCCGGTTTAAAGGGCCTCTGACAGGCCAGGTGCTGACGCCGTGGGATTCCTCAGCTCAGCATCTCCCAGGGTCACTCTGGCCTCTCATGGCCTATCATCTGCACAGTTATTTACTTCGTTTGTAAATAATTGTGTGTACCATGTAATGGGGGAAACTGAATTTGTACTGAAGTTAACGTTAGCCTGGCCCGAAGCAATGACACCTGTGAACTCATGGCTGAATTTGTTGTTGATTTTTCTTGTTCCAATATTCGCCAAACTAAATGCAACTTACAAGCTGCAGCCTGGACAAATTCATGGCACACACCCACAGTTGCAGCCTTGCCCACTCTGAGAAGCTCAGCTGCTTGTTGTGTGTAAAATGACCCTGCAGCGTAAGCATCCACAGAGCAGTTTCAGATGCGATTTTGCAAAATCAAACCTGAATTCTCCGCTGACCACACACCCACGTCGGCAGCAATGAGCCTCAGTCTTCACCTGAATCACCACTGGAGGGACACAGAAGGGAAATTCAGGAGGTGACCCGCAGTCAGGGCTTCTGGCCAGAGCCTGGGGATCCCCCTGCCAACTTCTCTTAGAGTGACAATCGGAGGAATGACACAGAAAAAGATATAGCTCACCCAAGGTTAAAACCCAAACAAACCAACCAACAAAAACCTAAAGGAGTGAACTGTCAGTCCCTGAGGATAAAGTCTGAAAAATCACTAGGCCAGTAGTAGCATAAAGGTGAAAACCTTAGGAGACAGAGAGTGATTGTGGAAGGGGAAATGGGGCCTGACACCTTCACGGTTCTTCTCTCATTCAAGATGCACTTGGTGCTTTTGCCATTGTCTGCCCCTAATTTGAAATGCAGGCTCTGCACCAGCCTAAGCACTGGGAAGCCATCCCCACGGCTCAGAAGCTGCCTGAGAACCGCCTTTCCCTCCCTATTCTGCACAGCAATTCCCAGAAGGCAAGTGAGCAGCAAGACAGGTGGGTGTGGGAAGCTTGGGAGGAGTGTTAGCCACTCTAGGAATTATGGGATCCCCAGGTCAAGCCTGGAGAATGCCCTGGTCACAGCACATGAAGATGGGGCCGAAGGAAATGCTGATTTCTCATGTACTCCCCCAATTCAGAATCTCAGAGAGCCAGGCAATAGACAACACGGCACCAGGTAAGCACACTTTTGGAAACAGGAGCTGTACGAGGAGACATGTACCTTATGGACTCTATAGGTAGGTGACTGTATGGGGGAAGGTGACTTTCCCATAGGTGACATATATTTTTGCCTCTCAAGATAGGCAAAGTCTACGTAGACACTGCCTGTTCAACAATAGCACAAAAAGGAGGGAAACATGCAGAATAAGCACCACCTTGAAGACTCCAAAGGAGAGACCAACTCAAAAAATAATTAAAAAAGAAAATGTCAGGAAATTGCTAAAATGCATGAAGTCGTCTCCTCTTTGAAAGAGGAACAGAAGCCATATGCAGAAAAACAGCCAAAATGAAAGGAAAACATAAAGGAGAAATGGATGAGGTAAGGGCTCCATGAAAGTACTCACTTAAATCCACATTAGTATCTGTGAATAAAAATGCAAAGTGTTCAATCAAAAAAGTACAGGGTAGGCCCTCCCTGGTGGCGCAGCGGGTTAAAGCACAGCACTGAGAATCTAAAGCCGCTTCCGCATGAGTTCGATTCCCGCCTGCCCCGGAGGTGACCACATGGCGTGGCAGACCTCTCCTGACCCGCCCGCTGCTCCCCTCAGCAGTGTACTTCGTACATCTGTCTGTTCTGCTCCCCACTCTGTCTCTGGTAAAGCCTCTCGCTGCCCCTGAGCCTCTGGCCTGTACCCCAGTTCTGTATGCACAAATAAATAAATCTTTAAAAAAAAAAAAAGTACAGGGTAAACTTAACTGGTTCTCCCAAAATATCAAAGCATAAAAACAAGGAAATAAATAATCAATATTTGGTTAAGAGGGTTCCATTAGAAAAGAGCAGATGAAATAGAGTAAGATCAATATCAATTGTAAAACTAAGAAAAATAAATAAATCCTGCACGCACACACACACATACACACACAGGCGAAGAGAAAAGTTAACCTGGGAAATCAGCTTTTCCTCAGACTCATGGCTAAAGAACTTCCCACTGGAATACAAGCTCTGTGAGACAGAGACTTTATCTGACTCACTGCTGTACTATGCTGTTTGACCAGGGCCTGAAACAGCGGTGCTCTGAAAACACTAGAAAATGCTACGTGGGAAAAAAATCAGCTCGAGTCAAAGTTCCACGTGTGGTAGTTATTTTGTCCATTGCTATGGACCACCAACAAATATTTGTCAAAGAGGGGAATAAACTGAGGTGCAAATAGGTGTTTCTGTCCAATGAGGTTGATCCACGATGTACGTAGCCAACCCAGTTGTTAGGAATACTTCATATACCAAAGACGCCGACAGATTCTTTTCAGCATGCATGAGAAGATATTACCACTTACTCTCCAGGCGCTGCGATAAATCAAATTAGGGAGATGACAAGGGGGAAGTAAGCCTGTAGACACATCCGTGAGTCATTTCTTACTCAGTGCAGCCCCCGATTTGGAAAGCCAGCCACCTGTGCACTACGTGGTAGATTTTCCAGCACGGGATGAAGCCCAGTGCCCTGGCACCATCCTGGCCTTCCTCCTTGCTGCCCTCTCATCCCAGTACCAGGACACATATCTGTCCTGCAACTTCATTCTAGGCCAATACAGACGAAGTCTCTGGCCATGTGTGAGAAGCACTTCGCACAGATGCCGCCTTTTCTGTTCAAGCACATGCTGACCAATAATGGGGGGGACTAATCAAGCTTTGGGGACAGGGTACTGGGAGAATCACCAAACAAAAAGTCTTTGTTCCTCCCTCCACCCAAGCAATGCTGTGACATATAAAGCACCAGAGTGGTCACTTCCTTTGCCAAGCAACCTGAGTAATGATTTTCTGCGTGTTTAAAACTTATTGAATGATCCAAGTCTCCTCCACCACCTCCCCCCATAAACCAGGGAAGACGAGCCACCAGTAGATGATGTTTTCTGGGATCAAAACTTCCTTTCTATTACCTCCTAAGAGAGTTGTTCATACTTTAGAAATCACAGCAAGCAGCATGATCTCAATGATGGAAGATAGAATTCTCCCCTCCCGAAGTGAAGTTCTAGGGAAACGCGCAAATCTTAACAAAGCTTTGTATTGTGGATTTCTCAGGCTGTTTTAATCCTATTTACTAAATGTTACATTTCCTGTTTTAAATCTTTGAAAATGATTTTTACTTTTAAATGTGTAAAAGTGCTTTTAAGATCAGCATAAAATCTGATGGTAATCAGTATATGTAGTTCTAAATTGACTGTAAGTCCTGGTTAGGTAAATAAATATATACAGGGGGGGGGGGGGAAGAAGGAAGGAAGGAAGGCGGCATGCAGGCAGGCAAAGGGTACTCAAGCTTTTTTTCTTATTTCTGCCTTTATGTATTTTCTATGGGCATATTGATGTTAATGCATCTTTACCAAAGATCTGTAACTTAGTACATTATAAGTGAATGCATAATTATAGCCTTCTTTAAAACTTTTGGATAATAATTAGTAAAAATCCATTTTACTTGCCATCCTCTAAACTGAACTCTGTTCATTGTATTAGCATTCAAATGGTGGAAAGACTTAGGTCCCTTATTTAGAGTAATAGAAAAGAACTTTCAGAACCAAGGCTGATACAAACATCAGACAGTACTTCCCAAAATAACAACAATATAAGAAAATATAAAAAATTAAAAATTGAAAAAAAGGTCTGATGGGAGGAGCCTTAGAGGCCATTTGATCCCATACAGCCATTTTGTAGGTGGAGAAACTGAGGTCCTGAGACAGATGAAGACTGGACACCAAGTGTCACCTCCTTGCTCTCCAGCTGCCCTAACCCTTGATGAGAGATTGCTTTCATCTCTGGAAGTCCAGCTCTGGTCAGAAGACACAGATGAAGGGCACTCCATGGGGGGGGGGGGGAGTATGGGCTAAAGTCCAGCACTATGAAGCTGGCCACGGCTGCTTCTGCTGAACCCCATGGCACGGCAGACCTCTCCTGTCTTGCCCACTGCTCCTCTCAGCAGTGTACGTCATCAATCTGCCTGTCCCGCTCCCCTCTGACTCTGGTGAACTCTCTCACTATCCCTGCAGCTCTAGCCTGTACCCCAGTTCTGTATGCATAAATACATAATTTTTAAAAAAAGAAGACACAGATGAAGTCGAAGCCCCACCTAAGAGCACTGCCAGGCTGACCCCAACACTGCCTGTGCATGGAGACCCTCAACGTGGAGTTCAGCTCTCTGCTTAACCGCAAACCACTTCCCATCTGTTTGTGGCTGGCGAAACCCCATGCAGGGCGGGGGCCCAGAAAGGAAACATCTGTGCACACTGAGGAGTGAAGTCATAAATGCACTTGATTTTCCCTTCTGGCAAATCCTCATCTGCCTATTTTTTTCCACTCATTGAAATGCAAAGCTTCATTCCAACAAGGGGGCCTGAAGATTCCAGAGACTTCTAGAAAACATAATCTCCACTCTGTAACAGGGATTCTCCAAACAAGGTATGCTTGGGTGCCTTGGGGCGTGGGCAGGGCTAACAGAAGCTGTAACTCCCACAAAACACTTAGTTGCCTACAGACACCCATTTGCTTGTCTCGGATCCAGCATCCAATCTCCAGCTACGCAGAGAGGAAGTTTAAGGGTAGGTTCCAAAGCTACCAGCAAGTCACGTCACCGCGCTGAACCTCGTCTTTTTCCTTTCCATATGTGAAAAGGGAAAACCCTCCTCCGACCCCTCAGGATTCCTGTAGAGATTATTATTAGTAGAGAGCCAAAATGATGGTAGATGTTCCATAAATATTAGCGCTGTCCCACCCTGTCACTCTTAACTCTGAAGTCAGTCATCGGCTGAGGTCACCAAGCTGAGTCTCTCGCCTCGCTGCCTGGGTTTCCCCAAAGCCCAGGTTTCCCTCTCCAGAGCAGCTTACAGAGACCGGCCTCCTCACAGGGCCAGAGCAATGGCATGGACAATGGAATCACTAAGCTCAGAGAACAAGACTGCAATTTAGAGAACCAGGAGAAAAGGACCAGGAAAACCAAGTTGCTACAACACCCAAGTCTACCAGGACTGCTGGAAGGCCAGGGACCCCTGGTAAATGAGCCCTTGAAAGAAACACCCCAGAACAAGAACTGCGAACCAGCCCGCCAAGGCCCTGCTGCTTTCCTGAAGATGCTTCTTGCCATCAGCAAGGACACCTTAAAAAAAATGAACACTCTCCTCCACCCCCCAACACACACACACACATTTGGATAACAGGAAGGACAAAGGCTCAGGTTATTTATTTATTTATTTATTTTGTAGAACGGGGGTACAGGCCAGGGGTGCAGGGAGTGAGAGGATTCACCGGAGGCAGAATGGGGAGCAGAACAGGCAGGTCTACTGAAATACACTGCTGAGGGGAGCATGAGAGGTCTGCTGGCCATGTGGGTCAGCTCCTTGGTGGGGACTGAACTCAATGCTAGTGTGGAGACTTAACCCTTAAGCCACCAGGGAGGCCCAGTTTTTTCCTTTTTCTTGCTATGGAACATCCCCAAAATCCACCCCACTCCCTGGACTTCACCATCAGATCTCTTGTTGTTCTCAGTTGCTGAATCCTATCTGTGCAGTGTGGGTCAGTAATTTGTATCATCCTAGCTAAGATGGCCTAGAACTCTGGGAGAGAAGTATTCTTATTTTCATTTCTTACTCAAATAAACCAAAGTCTTACAATAATAAGATGCAGAGCCAACTTGAGTCCAGCGTTCTCTCTCTCAGGCTAATACGCAATTCCTCTTTCCCCCAGGCCATGCCCCACCTCCCAGTGCTCCCAAGCATTTGCAGTGTCTGGGAATCCTCTCTCCAAAGGAAAATACTCCAAGAGAGGTTACAGTCACAGCTGTGACCCTTCGAACCCCTCATTATCCATCCAACATGCTAGATAATCGCCAGTGGGAAGCCCAGTATCTGGAGGGTCGGGGCCAGGGGAGAGACATGCTGGCGAAGAATCGGGTAAGACCACGTCAAGACAAGCATGCCCGAGACAGAGGCCTTCCCAGTACCCATGGGTGAAGTGACACCTGGCAAGGTTGCCAACTGAGCACCATAACCTGAGTACCTGTGGGCTGTTCTGTTCAGGGCCAGTAATGCCAGGAGCTTCGCAGGCAGCACTGACTGATTCACAGGACGCAGGAAGCAGAGGCAGCGCTGTTCAGTGGGCCAGGCACGTGACCTCTCGCTGTGTCCTGGCAGATGCCACTTCTGCATGGCCTGTGTCTGTCTGCCTGTGAAGGTCTCCTTTCACCTCCATGGCTGCTCTCTCTGAGTGGTCTGTGAGTAGGGGTCCCCATCTCAGTGCCCCAAAACCAAAATCAGTGTCCTACTTAAATCTACTTAAATCAGTGTCTACTTAAAACTGAAAACATACGCCCAAAATTCGTGTTGAATTGGTGAAATTTGTCAGCCCTGCTAGAAAGTGGGTTTCTTCCTTCCCCAAGGTGCCAAGGCTGAGGGCAGAGAAGGGGACACAAGAAGGGAAGGGCAGAATCACAGCTCTGTTATCGGTTTTCCACCAGGATGGGGTAGTGGTGTCTGAAATACTGACTTGCTGTCCTAGGCCCCAAATGAATAAAATGGGTCAGGGGTAGAGGTCATCCATGGTTTGGTGGCAGTCGCTGAAACAGGTCACCTAGAAGCCCAGGCTTCTCTAAGTAAATGCATTGGAAAGACATGTATTCCCTGACTCACTTGCCCACTACAGCAATTAAAGTCTATCGCCAGACAGGCAGGAGGAAGCCAGGTGAACAGCTACTAACTAGTGACTCTGCTCGCAAGGCCAGATTTGAAATACACAGCTGTGATGGGCTCTTACCTACAGTCTTTTAAAAAATAACCTTGTATAACAGCTATATACCAGAGACATTTGCTGGGGGTGGAATGGGGGTGTTGGGATCAAAAATAGTGGGGGGGGGGGAAGGAAATATACTGGACTATGGTGATGGCACACGGGTGATTTGGTGATGGGAAGCCCAAGGGGACTGCAACTGAAATGGAAAAATGCACAAAATGATGTAAAAATAAACTATTATATACACACACACACACACACACACACACACATATATAAAATATAACATTGTATTGTGGTAACATTGCTTTAGAACGTCCTATGTTTCAGGTGTACAGAATTATAATTTGACGTTTGTGTATGCTACATGGTGATCACGACCTAAGCATTTGCAAAGAACCGGTATGTGGTTTTCACCTAAGGACACTCAGCCCACCAATGCCTGGTCACGTTTAATAAGGGAGAAAGGCCAGCTGGTCTTGCTTGGTGTGACTCCCTTTCCCTGTGGCCTTGCTTGCTGAGGCCACGCCCCACTGCTCCCAGCGGGAGCCACCTGGTGACCATCTATTTGTCTCTCTAGGACAGCTGAAGCACCTGGGCCTGTTCACCCCTGTTGCACTGATGGGCCGAGATGGGAATGCTGAAAAGCTGGAGCTGCAGTTAGCAGGCCTGGATTTGCTGACGCCCAGAAGCTGGAAGTACTCTCCAGCAGGAACTCTGTCCGGAGTGGTGTGTACCCGTGCTTCTCTTCTGTTAGGGATCTCACCTCACCCTCCCCCCCCACCACCACCCTTGGGTCTTCAAAGGATAAAAGGAGACAGTAACCGGTGTGGCATCTTATTTGCCCTCCAAACCACAGAGCGGGATTCTCGCCCTTCAGCTTTTCTTGCGGCATCAGAAGGGCCCTTGGCACACAGACTGTGGGTCCCCACCCTCCAGTTTTGGAATCAGTTGGCCTGGGTCCTGCCCGACAATTTGCATTTCTAACAAGTTCCCCAAAAGAGCCTGTTTTAAATCAACCTCTGTTCCTAGAAAAATTAATCTTTAGAACACTGAGAAATTTCACTTTCAAAAAGAAATACCATCCTAAAAAACATGGCCTTTTTATTTTCCCTCTAACCCTCTATCTTATAAAGAGACCTATTTCTTATTTCCCTAATCAGAAGGGAAAAATCAGCAAAAAAGAAAAGAAGAGCAGCACTGTGCCATTGGTGGCCTGGTGCGGGCGATGTCAGGGAGGGTGGGGACAGCCCGTCCGGGCCGCCTCCCTGCGTTACCACAGCTACCCCTCTGTGCAAGAGAGCTTGAATAACTAAATTTTGTTTTGAATAACTAAATTTTTAATGTGAAATCTGCTGACTTTTAGATGCTGGCAACTAATCCAACATTTTTTAAATGAAACCATAGGCAAAAATGAAAACAAAACAACAACAAAACCACCCCACAGTTGTGCACTTGATTTGGCCCACTGGCCAACAGTGTGCAACTCCTGGTTTTAATTGTTGGGTATCTGCATCAGCAATAATTTGAAGAAAAGGCTCCCCATTTTTATTTTATTTTTGTTAAGATTTTTTATTTATTTATGCATACAGAACTGGGGTACAGACCAGAGGTGCAGGGATGGTGAGAGGATTTACAGATACAGAGTGGGGAGCAGAACAGGCAGATGGATAAAGTGTATACACTGCTGAGGGGGGCAGTGGGCAGGTCAGGAGAGGTCTGCCACGCCAGTGGGTCACCTCCCAGGCTGGGGATTGAACTCGCTCTGAGGCGGCTGCCGCTAGCTCGCAGTGCTGCATCCTAACCCGCTGCGCCACCAGGGAGGGCCCAGGCTCCCTATTTTTAAAGAACGGAGCATCACCATTCTAGACTAAGAGTGTGAATTAGTACTTCTACCCTATTTAACCATCCTTTTGCTGAGACCTTACTGCCAACATCTCCCAGTGGGAGTAGCAGGATGCCAGCTCCCAGGGAATCAGGCACGATTTCCCATGGCTGCAACTGTACAGCCAATTCTCTCTGGCCCCAGAACTGTGGATTCAAGTCTGGGTCTAACCCTCCTCAGAAGAGAAGCACAGGGCAAGTCTTCTGGGGCCTAACAGACTGTGGCAAGTCTGTCCTACTCTATCCATGGGAAGAGGTGCCCCATCAGCTGAGAAGGTGCAAAAAGGGAGGAAGTGTGGGGAAGCTGAGCTGGCTTCAGGAAGGAGGTACACCCCACCAGCTGGGAGGAAGGTAGAGGGAAGGTAGAGGGAGGCTGGGAGGCACAGCCCACCCCGCAGTCAGATAGGGGAGCAGGAATTAGGAACCAAAGAGAAGGTGAACCTGTCAGGGCACAGAAGCCAGGGGCAGACAGAGGCACACCCATGAGGTCTGAAGGGGAGATGCCAAGTTGCCACAGGGCACAGCGAGGTTCCCAGGGGCAGCAAGTCCATGCAGCTGGAAGCCACACCCTTGGAAGGAAGTGTCTGATGGGAAGGATGACTGGATGGTCCTTTGGGGGTGGTTCCAAACCTGCAGGGCTCTGGGGCATGGACTGAGTTCCAGGGCTTGGGGGACAGCAGAAGCTGGGCAGAGCAGTCACGGCCGCAGAATCCCAATGTCCTCAGCCCCCACTGAGAGCTCGTCCCTGGACCAAGTCCTCAGTCAAGGGGCTCCCACCTTCTTGTCCCCAGACCTCACACCTCCCACATAGCTGCTTGAACCCAAATGTGCTGTGTGTTGAGCCTCAAGGGCTTTCCCCCAGAGAGAAACCCTTTCCTCTTTCTTCCAGGTTCCTTGGAATCCCAGATTTCCTGGGGTTTCGTTGGTCAGAGGGCCCCAGACCTCACGCCTCCCACATAGCTGCTTGAACCCCAATGTGCTGTGTGTTGAGCCTCAGGGGCTTCCCCCCAGACAGAAACCCTTCCCTCTTCCTTCCAGGTTCCTTGGAATCCAGAATTTTTGGGGTTTCCTTGGCCAGAGGGCAGGTCATTTGGCTCACCTCTCAGGGCCGGCAGTTAACATGTTTTTCCCGAAGTCCTGATCTACAGTAAAAGGCACATTTCCCATCACATTCAGCATTCATTCACTAAAGGGAAAAGTTTCTGGAGCGACACCCACCTCACCACCACAATGGACTCAGCACTCAGCTATTTCTTTACTCTGTTTTTTAAGTTGGCCAGTGCCGATGACCAACATATCCGTACGGAGTGACTGTGATTCACAGTTTACAACATCCCGATTTCCCTGGTCCCTAGTTCCTTTTTCAGGAGCCTCCCCTGATTCCCTTTTTCCCTCCCTTCCATCAGAAATTTCTATAAGAGATTCCTTCACTCTGCTTTTCTTGCCTGATCAGGAAGAGGGAATTGTTTCCAATTCTGAATCTTAGACTGCAATCAGACACATGTTCACTTGTTCTCTCTCTTCAAAACGATCAAAGAGTTGAGATCCAGTGCCGTTAAAATATCTGCTAACTGGGCCCTCCCTGGTGGCGCAGTGGTTTAGAGCACAGCACTGGTAGGCTAAAGCCACTTCAGCATGAGTTTGATCCCCGCCCTGGAGGTGACCACATGGCTCCACAGAGTTCTCCTGACCCGCCCGCTGCTCCCCTCAGCAGTGTACTTCGTTGACCTGCCTGTTCTGCTCCCTACTCTGTCTCTGATGGATCCTCTCAGAGCCCCTGCACCTCTGGCCTGCACCTCAGTTCTGTATGCATAAATAAATAAATCTCTAAAAAAATATATCTGTTAACTGTTTTCTGTTGCTACAGGGAAGACATTCTGAATGAGACTTTCTGACAATAAAATAACACTTCATGTTACAATACACCATGAGACCCGAGCTTCACAGGGAGGGTTATACCCTCTCCCGGGGACAGCAGAAGGGAGCTGACACTTACAGGACACCTCACCTCACAGTCCCCACTCTGTCTTCAGACCCATCAGGCCCCATCAAGGCCAGAACACTATCATGACAGTGACACTGGCCATGATACTGACTCACCACCCAAAGCTAGGGAGGAGAGCCGGTGGTACGGGGTTGGGGGTGGGGAGAAGGGGCATGAAGTCTTAGGAGATTTGGCACAACTGTCACATAGAAAATGGGTGAATCCACGGGAACCCACTTTTTGTATATTCCAACTTCCAAACTCTTTCCACAAGCTTCACTAGCTTCCAATCCTGTTATATAACCCAGTGTTTTGTTACTTACGACATGAAAAAGGAACACCCCAAGTGTGCAATCCTCTTGTCAGCCTCTGTAACTCGGGTGAACACCCACAAGTCTCCCTGACCCTGCACGCACACACCTGTGAGTGAGTCAGAACATCCCCGTCCCCCTCCTAGTCTCTACCTGAGAGGCTATGTGACCTCCGGCAGAGCACACATCTCTGGAATTCTCTCCCATCTACAGCCTGAGGGACCACCGAGGTCCCTTCCAGGCTTCTTCTGAGAACTCCAGCCACACCACTGGGAACTATTTGGCTAGACAGCAGAGTCCCACTTAGGAACAAAGCAAATGCAGAATGACAAAAGTAAAGATTCAGAACAGGGAACGGAGCTAAGTCAAAGGAAATAAAAACTCAACACCTCACTGAGCTCATCTCACATACTATCCCTTTGCCCAAGTGGCCTGCTCTTCTTTTGAGACCCTTGGATCTCCCTGAGACCCAGACTCACTCAAAGAGTGCAATAGAGAGATATGTGGGGAAACAAAAAAATCACCCCAAGTCTTTGTAAGACCGACCCAAGCATCCACCCAGCAAGAGTCTATCCAAGATCACCTCACTCTCACCTGCTCCAATGAGCTTCTAGCACTCGCCCCAAAGAAAACCAGCGTGCCTGGGCTCCCACTCACCTCAGCTCACAGTCCCACCTCTTGCAAATCTGACACGCTGGTCATTTTCTGACACCGTCTCTACACCCGCCGCTTCCCTGTGGCATCAGCTAATTCACTGTGCAAAGCAGCATTTATATATAGAAAGTTGCAGCCACGCAGGTTAGCATTAAAATAGAGACTTGACGTTGCCATGGTAACCAAACAAATGATATTCAAAATGAAAGTGAAGTATTCTGCAATCGAAAAAGCATGTCCACAGCCTTCCAGGGCAGCTGCTCCGTCCCCCCAGGGGGGTGGGTGGGACAGCCTCCCAGTGGAGGGCCTGGTCTTCCAGGAACTTCCTCCTCCCCATGAAGTCACTGGCTCTGGTTTCAGCTGTGGCCATGGCCCCCTGCACAAGCTCCTTCCTAAAGCTGACCCAGTCTGCCCTCTGGAACAGACCAGAGACCAAGGCACTAAAAGAGGATGGAAACCTTGACCAGGTCTGTGAACCTGCAAAAGCTCTATTTTTTTAAGCACCACAGGGAAGCAGCCCATGACCTAAAGGTGGCCTCTGCCAGGGTTCTTGCTACAGGCAAATCATCCAGCGGTACCAGTGAGCCGGGAGATAATTGAAGCATGTTCTATCTCTCTCTGAGCCTCTACCTAAAAATAAGGGGGATGGGGGGCCCTCCTGGTGGTACAGTGGGTTAAAGCACAGCACTAAGAAGCTAAAGCCACTTCCGCATGAGTTTGATTCCCAGCCCCGGAGGTGACCACATGGTGCAGCAGACCTCTCCTGACCTGCCCGCTGCTCCCCTCAGCAGTGTACTTCGTCAGTCGGCCTGTTCTGCTCCCCACTCTGTCTCTGGTGAGTCCTCTAGCCTGTACCACAGTTCTGTATGCATAAGTAAATAAATCTTTAAAAAAAAAAATAGGAGGGGGAGGCATGGGGGGGAGCTGTGGGAGTGGGGGAGATAAGCCTGGTACCTCCCACCTCTGTAGTTTTAGGAAGTGCATCTCCTCTGCCACCTATTTTCCTTCCTCGTGTCCCTCATTCCCGGGGCTCCTGCCAACAGGCACAGCAGCTACTACGTTCTGGATGGAACACGTGGGTGCAACCTCTGTTGGTCTCGTCAGCACAGCCACCACCAGAATATTACAGCCTGGCCTTCAAGTCAAACGGTGTAGATTGTAATCTTCACCCTGAGGCTGGGTGAGGGTCTCGAACAAGTCTCTGAATCTTTTAAAATCCAGCATCCTCTAGAACGACTAAAACTAAAAAGATGGATAGTACCAAGGACCAACAAGGGTACAGAGCAACTGGAGCTCTCAACAGTGGCTGGTGGGGAGGCAGAATTGTACAGCCACTCTGGAGGGTAGTTTGGCAGCTTCCTATGAAGTTAAGCATACACTTCTGCTTCACCTAAGGATGTTTCCATCAATGGCAGCCACCTAGATGCCAGTGATCCCCGCGGGCTAGGCTACACAGCCTAGGTGTGTAGTGGGTATTTATGTAATTACACTCAATGATGTTTGTGTGACCAAATCACTGAATGATGCATTTCCCAGAATGTCTCCCTGCCATTAAGCAGCCCATGATTGTACATTTAGTTGATGACCCAGCAATCCCATTCCTAGAGGTATTTAGCCAAGAGAAATGAAAATACATGTCTACACAGTCTCACACATGAATGAACACAGCAGCTTTATTCATAAAAACCCCACACTGGAAGCAATCCAGAAGATCCTCAACAAGGACTGATGAACAAACCGTGGTATATCCACACAACGGGGTATGACCTAGTACAAGGAGTGAACTACCCACATGTGAGACAACCTGGGCCCGCCGCAGGTGCCAGTGAAGAAGCCAGTCACCAAATGGTACACACTGTATCATTCCATTTATATGACATTCTTAGAAAGACAAACGTACAGAGCTGGATGACGTGTGAGTGACTGCCTGGAGGAGGGGGAACACGATGGAAGCTCTTGGGGTGCTGTCCTGTTGAGGTTGTGATTATATGAACCTGTGTATGTATTAAAATTCATAAAACTGTAACCCCCTCCAAAAGTCAATTTTACTCACGACAATTGCAAGAATAATTGCTACTTCCACCTTGAAAAAGAAAATCACTAATGATGATACCACCTCCCCACAGGATAGGATTATTCTGACCAAAAGTAGGGGCCTCACAAAACTAAGGTGTTAGAATCATTTGTTGCTAGTAACACTTTTCATTACAAAGGTCCCCTTCTCGTTCTGGAACAATGGATATCAACCTTAGAGCCACCTCACCAACATCACCTGGGAATTGGGCAGGAAGTACAAATTCTTGGGTTTCACCCTAGTCCTCCTGAATCACAAAATCTGAAGCCAGCGCCCTATAATCAGTTCTAACCAGATCTCTAAGTGACTGATTGCAATGCATGCTGTAATTGGGGACCAGTGACCTTCATTGACCAATGAGATCCAATTAAGCCAGCCCCTCCCAGAAGGGTCTGGCCCTTTAATACAAAGCCACACACACAGGTGATGTCCTCATATCCCACTGGCTCTCTGACACTTTGTTTTTCCTTCTCATCCTATTTCTACTTTTAGTCTGCCCTTAGGTGCAGCCAGCTCCATCTGGCCACCCCGAAGCTTGTTTCAGCCAGAATACCTGGATTGAAGAGTGGTCACCTAAGCTGATGGCTGTATAGATCGCCCTCAAACCTTGCTAACACCCCTCCCTTTCGACTCGGCCACGCTCCTGGTTAGGACCAGAACTGATGCCCACCCACTTCCCCATCTCAGCTCCTAGAGCACTTCTCAAAC
The DNA here is from genome assembly GCF_000260355.1 of Condylura cristata. NCBI lineage: Eukaryota > Metazoa > Chordata > Mammalia > Eulipotyphla > Talpidae > Condylura > Condylura cristata. The sequence goes on along the minus strand of NW_004567118.1, from coordinate 27,283,239 downwards.
CAATGGGAACCTCGTGGCTGTCCCGATGAACCCTGGAAAGGCACAACTTCCTACTTACCCCAGAACAACAACTTCAAAGCCACTTCACATGGTTTCTGGCTCCAAAGCCACACAAAGATGATGGATCACAAAGAAGAAATCAGAACCATATGGATTTCATATTCAGCAAAATAAACAGAATTATAGCATCAGGGTTGGGTCCAAGAACCAGGGGGCTGTGTGTTTGGCACAAAGCCCGGGCTTGGTGGCCCCCAGCATGGGCTGGGCTCCCCAGCCTCTTCTCCCCACCCACAACTCCCACAGTGCCAGAGGCACCCGGTGTGCGGTCTCTCGGTGGACTCTGCTAGCAAGCAATTCAGCTGACATTCTGGTGAGAGTTTTATTGAGTTTTTATATTCTCTTTTATGGTGCCGTTGACGGTAGTTCAGCTTCTTTTCTAGTTTCGTACAAATATGCACAAGCACCCACAGGATGACTATGCATTAATGACAGTGTGACAGCTCCAGAGTGGGGCTGGGGGAGCGGCCCTTGTAGACACTGCTTCCTTCCTCCCACAGCAAATGTACTGGCCTCCCAGCCTCCTCCCACATCCTCACTCCCAGCCTCCACTCCACCAGGGAGCAAAGAGGCACCTTCCCCTGCCGGTTTCTAGGGCAACAGTATGGCGTTCCTCACAGCCAGTGTTTCTGAACCAGGGGTGACCTGGCACAGGGCACATCTGCCAGAACCTGGCTGTCACGATGGGAGTGCGAGGGGTCAGTGGTGTATCACGTCCCTACCGCTGCTATAACTGAATGAGCTTAGAGACTTAAGACAACACACACACACACGTAGTTTAGAAATGGGGCTCACTGGGTTAAAGTCAACAGAGCTATTGGTGTTCTTTCAGAAGGCTAGAGAAGAATCTGTCTTCTTGTCCTTTTCAGCCTCTGGAAACTGCTTACCTCCCTTCAAAGTCAGCAACGGTGGGTTGCATCTTCTGCAACTGCTTTCTCTCTATGTCTCTCTTTACTATCACCCTCTTCCACTACAGGAAGGCCTGTGAGTAAACCGGGTTCACTTGGATGACCTGGGATCATCTCTCCATCTCAATGTCAACTGATTTGCAACCTCTACCCCCCGCCTCCTTGACATCTGACCTAACATGCTCTTGGGTGACTAGCACGTGGGTATCTTTGGAGGCCTGAGGAGTGGTTATCATGGACCACCCTCAGGAACTACTATCATCTAATAAGTAGAGGCCAGGGATGTTGTTCAATAGCCTACAGTGTATGGGATCACCCACCCACCCACAGCAAAACCCCACATGTCAATACGCCATATCTAAGAAACCGGGCTACTGGCCAACACTGAACAAGCTTTAGTTGTTTCTCCATAACCCTAATGGAGCCACAACTGAGGAGGAATTGCTTACTATTCTGTTAAAAATTTTGAAGTAGATTCTACCAATATTGAATCATCCTCAAATGATTCTTACCTGACACGCAGAAAACACATACAAACTTTGGAAACATAGAAAATGTATCTTGTGGATTGAGGGCTCATGAACACAGAGGACACAGATAATTTAAATCTTTTTCCACCAATGACTTCAAACGACGGGGTTAATTCTGTTTTGTTGCTGGGCCACCTCTTGGTCTCACAAACCACTGCAGGAATATGCCAAAGCTGTTCTCATCCCTCTGCTTTCTTTTCTCCCCTCTAGGGGTCCTGAGCTACCATCAGCTAATAATAATTCCTAATGACCCTGCAGATCTCAGCACCACACCACATGCCCTCTTGCCACCTGGGCCCCTGTGGGTACCTGGGGGAGTCCTGCAGCAGTCGGGGTAGGGGGCGCTGTGCAGCCTGTAAAGGATGGAACCCCAGGATGGATAACTGCCACTCTACCCTCCATCCCTCCAGGTGCTGGCTGGGTTTCCTAGAGTGGGTCAAGAAGAGCACCATGGTGACTCTCATGGGGATTCTCCTATAGAGACAGGCAGGCAGGGTCTGCTGACACCCACTCTCCCAAAGGACCCCTGCTCCTGACCATGTAAATACGAGCAGAGGCACAGTGTGTGTGCATTCAGGTTCAGCATTCAAGTGTCCTCCACCCCAGGTGAACCCCTGCTATTCTGCTTTCTCCACTTCTTCATTCAGCACACCAAAGTACTTATTTAACTTGGCTCTGACAATCATCTTACAGTTTCTGTCAAAGCCACCATCTCTGCCCCAAAGCATGGACGTGACGACTTTAGTGAAAGTCTAACAGTGTCAGAGGTTCTTTGGGGCTCAGGACAGTCTGCATCATTGTTGAACACACAGCCCGCTGTATTTGTTCATTTGTCCAACAAATGCTTGCTATGCACACCCTTTTGGATGCTGACTGTTGTCAACAGTTTAAATACAACCTCTCATTTGAGCTTCGCCACACCCCTGTGAGGCAGATTCTGTAATGGCCCCATTCTGCAAGGAGGAAGCAACATTCAGAGTTACATGCTTGCCCTGGGAGTGTCTCTGCAGTGGTAGCACGGGTGGCCCCTCCAAGGCTTTGTCAGAGTGACAGGTCCAGGTTGACCATTAGTAAGACCTGACATGCAGGGATGGCTAAACTCTCACGTCTGGCTCCAGAACTCTCAGCACCTGCTTACCAGGATGGCTTCCTGACCACCCACTAGCATGGATCAACCACTGATCACCTGCCCTGGCCATCTAGGTCCTTCACGTCATTGGGGCCCAAAGCTCCCACTTCCGAAGGGCAGAGGGTGGCAGAAAAAGTGCTGTCTCCAGACAGCCACAGCAGTTCCTCTGTAGCTTAGTCCCGCAGTGAGTCACCTTCCTCCAGAGACCACTATCGAAGAGGGGCCCCTCATAACATCGTGTTCATCCCCACTTCCCTTTTCCATTTCCCAAAAGCAGCTTTTGCCAGCTCACACAGTAACATGTAAATGTCAACAGAAGTTCAAAGGCGCTTTGATGACAGGGTTCTCAAATATAGCCGACCCTGGGACAACGGGACGGAAGAGCTTATACAGAGACTCTTTATACACGGACTTTCTTGTTCTATCAGTGGGTTCTACACTCATGGAGTCAACCTACCAGTGGTGTCAGTGGGCCAAACTGAGGATTCAGAGCCCACTGATGAGGACGCCCACAGTAAGGGCCTGGTTGGGGGAGCCATGAGCTCCCTAAGCCCAGGCTCTGGGCAAGTAGTTAAGTCCCGGGGGTGGGCCAAAAGCCCTTAGCATGGGCGTGCTCATCAGTGGGCCCCTTACTCCTCAGACCCTCGCAGCCACACTGCTCACGGGCAGTAGCATAAAGGGCAGCGGATGGAGCTCCCGGTGCAGCTCCTTGGCTCTTACTCAGTCCCCACCTTCTGGGTCACCTGGGTCAGCTTCTTCCTGTGGTGTGTGGGGTTACAAGTCTTGTGACCACGCTTAGGATTCTGTGGCAGAGGGAAGGTCTCATTGGCACCATGTGGCATTTCTAAGCACATGGTGGGTGAACCCGCACTTTGGAAACCACCGTGGGCTCCACAGGTATAGTACCTGCCTCAGGACCCTCACCTGGCCACACCATGATGGTTTTCCTTTGGGGAAGCACTGGTCCACATGCTTTGTCATCGTTGTTTGTGGGGGCAGGTGGCCCTGAGCACATTCCATCCCGCTGGACATAGTGATGAGTTCAGAGATGGACACTGGGCTCAATGGGGTACCATCTTACATGTTGGTAGCATATACTAGGTTATAAGCCTGATGTCACAAGAAGTCACCTTGACAGCCTGCCAGAAGCCCCCATATTCCTGAAAATGAAAGCAACACAGGAGGAAAGGGATGGTGGGGGGAGCAGAGAAGGGTGGGTGGTAATAAAGAGGCAGCCAACTGTGCTGATGTAACATGAGCCCCTTGACTGAACCGTTTGAGGACATTCTTGGGAATGTTTTAGTTACACGGACCTATACGTTCTTCTATTGTTTGAAGTCAATTTGAGTGAGTAATGTGCAATAGAGAGCATCCTGGCAAGCATCCCTTCGGTCAAGGCCAGGGTCTAATACAGACAGCAACACAAGAAGCTTAAAGCACAAAATGCAGACTGTCTGTCCTTCAGCCTGCACTTGAGGTGAAGGCAGTCTCCCAAAGTTATCCTCATTTCCAAGTACCCCCGGATTTGTTTCCTGTGGTCATTGCAAAAAATTACTAGACACCTGGTGGTATAAAAGAACAGTTTCTCACAGATCTGAAGCCCAGAATTGAAAATACGGATCAGTGACTGAGATCAACATGCTAATAGGGCCACATTCCCTCTAAAGGGGAGAATCTGAACCTTGCTTCTTCCAGGTCCAGGGGGGCAGCGGCACCCAGGTCTGGGGTGGGGGTGGGGGGCTGGCACTCTGCAGCTTGCAGCCACATTACTCCAATCTATGCCTCCTTTCTCTTCTGTGTGTAGCAAAATCTGCCTTGACCTCCATCTTATAAGAATATTTGACACCACTTTTAGGGCCCCTGGGTAACCCAAGTAATATCTTCATCTCAAAATCCTTAGTTTTATTGCATCTGCAAAAGACCCTTTTTGCAAGTAAGCTAACATGCCCGGGCTCTGAGAATTAAAATGTGGACATATCCTGGGACTCCATCACCTGCTGCCTCCTGCCGAGAACTATTACATAGCTGTGACGAGACCCGTCACAGCTCACACCTCCCAAGCCTTGCAGCACTGGGGCTGGACTCCACGAGCCATGGGGACCACTGTGCAGGCCACGTGACACTGGAGAAGAAATTGCCAGACAACTGGAAAAATGGGCTCTGAGTAGAAGATCTGCAAGAGCAGAGTGCCAGGCAGGGCACAGCAGGGCTGCCAGTCACCAGAGGAGTAGTGTCTGCAGGGATAAAATGCAACTTAACCTCAGAGTAAGATGAGAACCATAAAATACAGCCTACACACATACCCCAGTCTCCACAGTAACCGAGAGGGTGTGGGGAGAGGCAGCTTCTGAACTGGAAGTAGGGGTGACAAGGACAGTAGGGGTGGAGGGAGAACAATGCAGATGGTGGGAGGGACAGCTTCTCACAGCCTAACTAATTTTGACCTGAACCTGAGGCGAAGGGGCCTGCAGCCTTTCAGGGATGCTCAAGGCCAGAGGCCCTGGGGAGAAGGAAGGGGAAGGGCCACCAGCTCGGGACAACGTGGGCCTGTCTGTGCAACTGCTCGTCAGTGGGGTCGTGCCATGGGAGGAGCGGAGGCTGCTAAGCCTAACGGGTGTCAGGATGGACCTAAGACTGCATCTACCTCTGTCACCCCCGTAAGGACCCCAAGAACAGGGAGACAGTCCATCCGCTCTGACCACAGCCCAGAGCTCGCAGCTGCCATGGAAGCACTGTGTCAGGGCCGACACGGGGTAGGAGCACCCCGGAGCAAACACAGTGACCACAACCGGGCTTCTGAATTTCCCCTGTGGTCAGCAACCGGAACACACAGCAGCACAGCAGCAAACTGGGATTTCCCAAAGCCTAGAGGTTCACACAATGCTGACAGCACCCGAGATGATCCCGCACTTGATGCGCCAAGTGACACAGGTACTAAGAGGCTCCTTTCTTGATAGTTCCCTAATTTTTGTGCCATCCAGTATTAGGGAAAGTTACATAACTGGTTCATAAAACTAGGCGATGTCACTGTTATTGGGCAAGGAGGTCAGGATCCGCTTTACGGGTTCCTCGGGGATCACTGAATGTTGGTGTCGGGAGGCAGCGCTTCTAGGTCAAGTCTTACAGGACGGCGGTGACAAGGATGAACAGGAGAGCCAGACTGCCGTGCTCAAACCCACACTCTGCCTGGGCAAGTCACTCACTGTCTGGACACACAGGGATGCCATGAAACAGTAAAAACAATATCATCTCCACCAGGTTGAAAGTTCAGAAAGCATTTTAAATCGGCCTGTCCTTGTTTATGTGGTGGTTGAATGACAGCTTTTTCTCCCAGTCCACAGCTACCTGCTATTTATAAAACGCTCTGATGAAATCTAGGTTATCCCAACCCTCCAGCCCATGTGGGTGGAGTCTCCTCTGCTCCAGTTTTATTTTCTCTCCGTCCACTACTCCCTGAAGACATATGCCCCACCTCTCTGAACTTACCTGGGCCATACGTGCCCCCTGCCTCTCTCAACCCTGGTGAGTCAGGAAGGAGGCCAGCCGCACTGCTGTCCAGAGGCCTTTGCGATCTGCATAGTGCACTCAGGCCCTCACCTTCCCCTCAAGGTAGGATGTCGGCAACCCTCTATGTTACCCTCTGAACATGAGCATATTCTTTGAGAATACAGATGGAACTCGGCAGGCCCGGCCTGACCCATCTCCAGGTAGCTGTGATTGGGCAGAAGAAACCAACCCCTGGATATCTGAAGAGAGACTCCAGCTAGTAGACATGAATTCCATAATTGAGTCAAATCCCCAGGAGGAAAGTTGAGACCAACATTCCTTAATCTTGACACTGACCCTGAGGTGTGTCTTCACTGCTCACTTCTCAGAGCCTGGTGTGATGTCTCTGACACTGCCAGGGCCAACCAGTGGCCTTTGCATGGTCACTTCTGCAAGTGTGTGTTGGGGTTGGGTCTGCCCTCAGGGATTTAACACAACCCACAGTTGAGCCTAAAATCACACACAAAAGCACCCACGGCTTTCTCCCAAAACTCCGGCTGCTGCATGAGGTCATACCAGCATCCAGAAGAGGCGGCAGCCCCCCCAGTGGTCCCTTGCCTTAATCCCACTCTAGGAGATCTTTTGCTCAATGGGTTGATGGAGCCCCAAGTCCGTTCTTGACCTGAAGGCAAAGGCTGACCGTGCTGGGGTCCCAAGACCACCCTTGGGGTGAGTAATTCACCCAAAGACTCCCCGGACTCAGCAAGTAGGTCTGCTCACAGCCTAATTTATAACAGTGAAAGGACGCACACACAACAAATCAGTAAAGAGGATATCTGGGGGATATCCTGAGAAAGTGGGGTGCAATCTCCTGAAATTCTTCCCATGCAGCTACATGAGTGCCCCTAATTCCTCCAGTATCACTTTGTCAGCGGTGGAAAGAGTGGTGGCCCCGGGAGCTCCTCGAGACTCAGCACCCCGAGTTTCACTGGAGCTGGTCCCATAGGTATCTCCTGCCTGACGCAAGCCCAACCCCACACTCCCAGAAGGAACACAGGGGAGCAGCATAGACCTCACTGTTTACACAAACCATTTAAATAAGAGCCTCCCTTATGATTAGGGAATGGTGGGAAGCCTCCTGAAATCTGAGTTCTGGCACGCCAGCCGAGGACCAGCACTGCAAGCAGGTCTGTGTGAGGGGAGCAGCTCTGGACTTGTGCTCCCAGTCTCTAGACCTCCCCCCGGGGCAGGCAACCAGTCTCCAGAACATGGGAACAGGGAGGGCGCGGAATCCCTACATGGCATGCTGCTCCCCGCAGACCGTGCTCCTATTAACACTTCTCCCCCAGAAACATTGGCCCCCCAGGGCAAGGCCTCATGTTGGCCAACATTTCAGACAGCAAAAAGCACAACCAGCACTGACCATTACTCGTGCCAGGCCCGGGGCCACGCACGTGACATGCCTGCATTTCAGGTCAATGCCCATGCTCTACAGAGTCAGCTATGGCTTAGAGGTGTGGAAAGACTTGCCCAAGATTTCATTAGCAGGGGTGTGGACTCTGGTCTATTTGACCTTGGAGCCTGTGGGCTTTACTCCCTCCCCACCCCTAGTTGCTGGTGGAAGCCCCTGTTTCATCAAGGACCATCATCGTTTGCAGTGTAGTATCACAGTGATTTTCTTCTTAATATTTTTTGTTGAGTGACTTTTTTTTTTTACTTAAAAAAATATTTCTTGGAAAATTTTATAGTATTCCCTGAATAGAAAACTAGTATCATTTGCCAGAAATATAGAGTAAGCACAAAAATAACCACAATGAAAACCAGCAATATTATTCAGCCCTCGCAGGATACTGCTACCTGATGAATCCTGTTCTCTCGCTGCAGCATCCCAAGCTCTCTCCTTAGCAGAACAGGAACTGCTGACAAATAAATACCACAGGAAAACCCTTCCTCTTTCATAATTTAATAGAAATGAAAGCCTCACCCACAGACCACCTAAATCATCTTTGCACAAAATTTTAGGAAACTCGGGACCATATGCAGGAACTCCCAACTTCCTGTGTACGCCACACCCCATCCCAGATCCCAGGAATGTCTGCTCCTTTCCCTCCAACTTGCTCCCAGAAGTCACCATGGGACATCTGCCTGGGTCAGCTGCCCCTCCCACTTCCAGCCTGGCCCCCATGCTCCCTTCATTCTGGTTTGTGCTTTCTAGGCTCCACTTAGCTGGCCAGGCTACTGGCCTGACCTTGAGAAAAAAACACCAGCAACGATGCCAGCCTTTCAGCCAGTTCCAAAATCCAGAGAAGTGAGGGAAAGTGGGACAGAACTTAGCAAATAGGCAAATAGGAGGGAGAAAAGAGCATTTCTCTAAAACAGGGAACAAAATCTCAATTCCTATTCCCCACCCCATGCACATCACACCACCCTCTGGTCAGGCATTGGGAACAAGCTATCCACATGCTCTGAGGAGTTACCCAGAAGCTCAGAGGGTCCCCCTCCAGAGACCACCTGGTGGAGTATTCCTGGACAACAGGTCAGAAGGGCACTGAACACCAGGCAGGGAAAAGCAGCAGTGTGGTGGAGAGAAGTAGTCAGGTCCGGATCACTCTCTACAGTAGTGATTTCAGCCCTGGCTGCCTGGGAGCTTTACAATCACCCTGGAGCCAGGAATTCCTCCCCACTTCTCCCCAACCGCCATTCATTACATAGGATTCTGTGGAGACACGTGGAGCCTGGCTGCCTTTCTAGGATGCTGTGAGGCTCTACTACGCAGCCAGCAGGCTGCTGTGGCATTGTCTGCGGAGAGCGCCCCCACCTGCCACACAGGTACTGCTACCTCCCAGACCCACAGTCACCTGGCTCAATGGGTTTCTCAGGAATAAGGGAAAGGAGGAACCCCAAATACAAGCCAGCATGCAGAACACTGCCTACACCGCAGTCCACTCCATTGCACCCACAGCAGTGGCCATGAAGAGCTGACCAGGCAGCCGTAGGCCCCTCTTACACTGTATCTCCTTCGTCTATCCCAGGACAAAGCTTGCTGGGGTCCCACTTTGGAGAAGCACTTAGAAATTTCCCTATCCAAGGTCTCAGGACAATCTGAAAGACATTCTGGCTTCAGATTTTTCCTGCTGTGTAAGGTTTTTCTGGCTTAAGATACAAAACCCTGGAGGGAGACCATGACTATCCACACCAGAGGTTCCATCACTTACTGCTAGAATGATCTTTCTGTCCACAAACTTCCCACATACACAGGAGTCGATATGACCATAAGGTAAAGAATAGAATGGACCACTTGCCAGCACCATTACTGAGACGTGACGGGGAGTGCTGGGGAAGAGGTTCAGGACAGGCTGGCGCCCATGGTCTGTCTGGCCCCAGCACTAGTGCATTAGTGGCTTATCTGCAAATTGGGGCAATGCCCATTGGTTTTGTGCCATTTCTTTAGAAACAGGGAGTGAAGGAGTAGGAAGAAAGAGGGTGCCCAGGTGCCATGGTTCCCTGGCTGGCACCATGCATGACTGAGCGAACAGAGGGAGACTGCTGTCTGTTGCCCCAGGACAGGAGCACAATGGAGACGCAAGAGGCGGGACCACATAACAGCAAGGTGAATGCTCACAGGAAAGGGGCGAGAAAATGGGATTTGGATTGCACAAATCAAGTGAGGTGAGACCAGAGAGCAGTGACAAATGACATGTGAATCATGAAGACAAAGCCTTCCCAGGATTCGACGTGTCCAAACAGGCCCTGTGGTTCAGCCTGAGAAACAGGAAAACAAGAAGAGTGTGATCCCTGTGCAGGTAGCTGGGTGAGCTAACTCCACCCCAGGGGCCTCTGCAGGGCAGGCGGAGAACTCTTGGTGACACAGGGGACCCCAGACATCACGGACTCAGATGGCTCACATTTGTGGGTAACAGTCCTGGATTCAGAACAGTTCTCATTGGAGCCTGTTGTCCAAGTACAGAGCCACCCAGCTGTCCTGAGTGATGGGGAAGTCTCTGTGCAGGTGACCAACTACTGTGTTACATGCTGCACGCTGCTGGGCCAGTAGCACTCAGCTTGATGGAAGTACAGTGTCCAGACCCCTGCCCAGAACTCCAGCACCGGAATCTGCATTCTAATAACCCCAGATGAATAGTGCCTGTTCAAGTTTAATAAGTGTTCAGCAGTAACACCCAGGCTCTGCTATGGGTATCGCTGCACACAGGAATCTATCTGGGCATAGACACTGATCAAGAGCATAACAGACGTTGCAGTCTGTTTTAGTTGAGGCCTCTCATGCTTACTTTTTTCACTACTCAAACCCAAGGCCGCGTCTACTTCTTCGGTTGCCTAATTCATAGATCAGTCACAGCGATCGCAATTAAAATGTTTCCCATAGTCACTGAATCTGACAGAGTAATATTTCAGGATTTATTTGATCATCTGTTCATTTATTTATTTATTCACTGCACTTTTGCAAACATTTGTTGGGCATCTACTCTATGTCAAGACACTGAGACTAAGCAGGTAAATGACCCATGCTAGCCCTGGGAAGAATTTGCCTTTGGTGGGAAAGACGATAGTCACAGAGCGTACAGACAGACTTGTGTAGTGCTTAAGGGACAGAAATACCAGGGACATCTTCCTGAAGGAGCTGCACTAAGGGCCGCCACAATGATATGCTTTCTCATTCCCAAACTTGTCTCTGCTTTCTCTGCTCTCCCTTGCTTTGCTCTCTATTGAATTGATTGTATTTCTTTATTCTCTCTCCCAACCCTGCAAACTTGGCATTTGTAGAGTCTATTTATACTACTTAGGTGGTTACACTGACATTTTAAACATGTACACTTGACTTTAAGCATAAAGATAATCGATAGCTCTTTTCTGCCTCTGAATAATGCAAAACCTTGGAATGTTTTAACTTCTATCTCCTCCCTCCTACCTTCTAGGTGTTGGGAGCATGAATGAACTTAAGGTGTGAATTTCCCACAAATCTTGGAACTACCTGGTTGCCTATTAAGGACCACTTTCCAGAAAAAAATTTAAAATTCCAAATTGACTCAGGAGGAAATAGAGAACCTGAATAGATCTATCATCTTCAAAGGAATTGACTAGTGGTCTAAAAATATACCTTAATAAAACAATAATGGGTCTATATGGTTTAACTGACAATTTTTTTTAAACCTCTAAGGAAAAGACAACACTTATACAGTCTTTTCCAGAAGTAGAGAGAAAAACACTTAATGCCTTTTATCATACCCAGATAGTGACCTTCAAAGGAAAAAAAAAGTAAGAATTCAATGCCTACCTCTTGACTTGTCATGGCATAAGTGTAAGAATGTTTAAAACTCATTAGCAAATCCTGGGAATAGAGGGCTATTAAGATATTAGAATACTCATCAAATTCACCATAGCATAAAATTATAAGGAAAAAAGAAAACCCAGGATAATCTACACACAGAGAAAGCTACTGACTATTAAAACCTCTCACAAACTAAAACTGGAGAGAAGTTTTCTTAGTCTGATAAATTGCAACTATCAACATTAAGATTAAACTTCACAGTTATGGGAAAATACAATTCTGCTCTTCACCACTTGTTTCTTCTCAACATTATACTGAGGGTTCCACAAGCTAGTAAGGTGATAAAGAGAAATTAGAAATATAAGGATCACAAAGGAAGAAAATGCAGACTCTTCATTATAATTGTCTGTCCCCCAAATTCAAGAAACTCTAAAAATTATCAGAACTGATAAGGCAGTTCAGGATCTACTTATAAAAATGAAATATTCTTAAATGTCAGCAATAATCATCAAAATTAATATTTAGGGTTAAGATGACTGTTGTTTATCTTTATGAGTTCCTAAAATCCCATTTGAAATGAGAAAAAAAAAATAGGTACAAAGATACAAGGAGAAAAAAAATGAAATACAAGTTGACAAGTGAGAAACAGCAACAACATTTTAGACAATGGAAAGCAAACAAATAAATTGTGATTACTCAAAATAGAGGAGAAAACATTAACCTCTATGCCTTGAGCAGGAAATATCCAGAAGTCGATTTATAATGCAGAATTTCAGAAACATTCAGGAAAACTTATAGGTATAAGGTACCGATGTTGTGGAAGTTTACAGAGTGAGTGGGAAGAAGGTTTCTTAGATCCATCAATATCCTTGGCCAACAGGTAACTGGCCTTAACCCACGGGGCAGGAAATAGCACACTGATTCTTGAAGGAAATAAGTCCAGGACATCTAGAGGACAGTGACAAGTCATAGTAAACATAAGGTGATTGGGGTAATATTCACATACAGCAGTTTAAGACCAGACCCACTTCTTTAGCACACTACTGGAGAAGGTGCATCAACAAAACCCAAGGGAAAATGTGAGACCTAAGAAATGGCCAAAAGCAGAAGGGAAACAAAGGAACATAATAGGGTGATGGTGAAGGAAGATCTTAAGATGCATTATGATGCTGTGACTGACTGAAGTATGCTCGACCAAACCAGAGCACATAGAGTCTTCTCCAGCCATGGTGAAAAAAAGAAACAGACTCAACAGATTACTTCATGGGTTGACAGTGTTATGGGGAATTGTATAGGTTTGATGAAGAGTCTGAGGGAGGAATTGATTACAAGGGACAGAGAACACCAACCAAATTAAATATATATATATATTAAATACTGGCATTTTAAAAAACTCGGGAAAGTAAGATACTGCCCCTCATCGAAGAAGCATAAACCATTAAGGGTTCTGCTATCATTAACACAGACAGAGTAATACAAACCCCTAACTCTGATATAACCAAATGTCATAGTACCACTCTCTTGTGGGGCAGGAGAGGCATCTGTGTGCATACAGGGCTGGGAAATGGAATGATGGTAGAGTGGGGCTCTGTCTTCTACCGGAAGTTTGTGGACAACTGGAGGGTGGAGGTTAAGAAATGACATCATTAATATTTTATGGAGAAAAATAAAAAGCTCTAGAGCTAAAAGCTGTGGCCTCTAAGGAGAAGGACATGGAGGGAAGTAAGAGAATGAACTATTTACGGGAATGAAAATAAAAATCAAATTTAAAAATAAAACCATTTTAAATACGCCAAGCACAGCAGCACTGGAACTATAAGTTGGTTGAGATGAAATGTAGCCAAAGAGGCAAGACTTGTTTGAAGAAAATTTTATAACTTGTTGAGATACATTCAAGAGCTAAATAAATGGGCAGACCCATTTGTTTTTAGCTAGGAAGCTCAATATTGCTAAGAAATCTCTCAAATTAATTTCAAAATGAATATCACTTCAACAAAATCACAACAAGAGTTGTTCAAAGAAGTCAAGGAGATGATCTTAAGTCTGATTCACACAAAATGAGAAAGTGTCAAGGAAACCAGAACCAGAAGCAGAACTTTTTCCATCAGAGGAAGACTTCGTCTAAAGCTGTAACAGTGAAACTAGCAAACAGATGGGTCAATAAATACCCCAGTGAAGCAGCAGGAAGAAAGTATACTTATATGACAACACGGCAAAAGAGGCTGTTTAATCAGGAAAGATAATTTTTTAAAAAATAAACAGGAAAACAGGATATAAATTAGAAACAGAAAAGAACTGGAACTCTGCCATATAGCAAACAATAGAAAGCAATTACACATGAATCAAACATCAGAATGTCAAACACAAAACTTTACAATGGCTCGAAAATAGGTTAGACCATCTTAAGCCTTCAGGCTAAGTAAAGTTTTCATAAATGAGACATAAAATGTATGACGTATGCAGTAACAGATAGATAAACTTGACTAGGTCACAATTAAATATTTGCACATGACAAATTACACACTAAGAAATAAAGATAAAATAATTATGAAGACAGCACCATAGAAAGATGAGCAGGACATGAATAGAAAACTCACAGGGGAGAAAATCTAAATGGCAAATGCACATATGAAAATACACACAACCTCACCAGCAAGAAAGAAATGCAAATGCAAATTAAATTCAAGGTGACATATTTCACACCCATGGATGGCAAAAATAAGTCTGACGTGTTGGCAAGGGGAAGGGAAATTCTAATACGATGTGGTTGTGGTAGATACTGATTCGTGAAACCTCTCTGAGAAACACTGGCACTTTTTAGCACAGTCCAGATGTCCATGCTCAGATCCACATATTCCCCTCAAGGGAGGCAGCCCCAGAGAATCACTCCCACCAATGCCTGCCACAAGAGGCACACAGAAAAGCATACAGTATGGTCAAAAAGCCATAAAACGTCCACCAATAGGATCAACTGTGAAAAAGGTACATGCTAGAAAACCATACAGCAGTTCAAATGAACAAGGGCTACGTGTCAATGTGGATAAACCTGGAAAACATAATGTCTGGAGAAAGGCAAATCACAAAAAGATAAATACACTGAACACATTTCATGCCAGCTTAAAAACATACAAGACTTGAGTGAATACTATTTCATATTTACATCACATACTTAAAAATGTTAAAATGTTTGTGGAAAAGTTACACCAACCACAGAAGAGAGGTTACCTCCTGGGGCAGAAGAAAAGGGTATGGAATTTGAAGAACACACTCAGGTTTTCAGTGGATAGTAATATGTTATTTTTTTCTGACATGTGCCAAATGTTAATACTTGTCTAATCCAGAGCTGGTGATAGACATATGAAAAATGCTCAGCATTGTTATTTCTTAGGAAACACAAGTTAAAAGCGTAACGAGAAACTACTTCATATTCATTAGACTGAAGAAAATTAAAACAAAACAAAATGTTGGCAAGGAGCTAGAACAATTGGAAGCTGGGTCATTGCTCTAAGTGATGAGTAAAGTGGAATAACTGGTTGGGAAGACAGTTTTGTCATCTCTTATAAAGTTACACATACACTACCCATATGATCCAGCAATTTCACTCTTCGGTATTCACGCTGGAGAAATAAAAACATGTCCAGAAGACTTGCACACAAATTTTCACAGCAGTATTATTCATAAGAGCTAAAAGCTGGAAACAACCCAGATGTCCATCAATTGAAAAAAAGGATTTCTATGAAATCCTAGAACAGACAAAACTAATCTAGAGGGTAGAGATCAGGAGTGAACTGGGGTGAGAGGAGAGAAGATAAACTATGGCAAAGGGCAGGAAATAACTTCCTGGAAAGATGTCCTATACATTAATCAGAGTGTTAGTTGCATGGGTATAATATTGGTCAAATCACTGCTCTGTTCACTTAAAATGGGTAGATTTTATTACATGGTGAATTATAGCTCAACAAAGTTGATTTTTAAAAATATGGATAACAGGCCCTCTCTTGTGGCGCAGTGGGTTAAAGCACAGCACTGAGAAGCTAAAGCCACTTCCTCATGAGTTCGAAACCTGCCTGCCCCGGAGATGATCACATGACGTGGCATACCTCTCCTGACCCGCCCACTGCTCCCCTCAGCAGTGTACTTCTTCGATCTGCCTGTTCTGCTCTCCGCTCTATCTCTGGTGAAGCCTCTCGACGCCCCTGAGCCTCTGGCCTGTGCCCCAGTTCTGTATGCACAAATAAATAAATCTTTTTTTTTTTTTTAAAGATTTATTTATTTATTCATACAGAACTGGGGTACAGGCCAGAGGCTCAGGGGCGGTGAGAGGCTTCACCAGAGACAGAGTGGGGAGCAGAACAGGCAGATCGACGAAGTACACTGCTGAGGGGAGCAGCGGGCGGGTCAGGAGAGGTCTGGCTCGCCATGTGGTCTCCTCCGGGGCAGGCGGCAGGCGGGAATCGAACTCATGCGGAAGTGGCTTCAGATTCTCAGTGCTGTGCTTTAACCCGCTGCGCCACCAGGGAGGGCCTAAATAAATCTTTTTTAAAAAACTATGGATAACATATATTTTTATAATCCACACTGTTTGGTAAACAAACATTTTATTAAAATTGAAATGGATTTTAAAAATTTGGCTATTAATTATATATATTGGGAGCAGGAGGTTTTTGGAGCATAATGAAAAAAGCAGATTCATTCTTCTTCTCAATGGAAGAGTTGTCTATGTAATCACCAGCATAGTACTCTTAGAGACCAAAGGTCCTTTGAGGTTGACCTAATTCAAGTCTCTCATCTTCAGAAAAGACATCCACAGCGGGATCTGTCTGAGATCACCAGAGCTGACACTGACTTCCCATCTTAATAGCATCCCGCTCCTGTTTCAGGGAGTACCCCTCCCTCAGTGGGCACTTGCTCTGTGAGGCTATTAATCCTGATGCTAGCCCTGCCACTAAAAGGGGCCCCCCAGGAGACCCATTCCTCTGTCACGCCAGCCTCCAGACGGCCTTCGTTGACACTGAGTCACAGTTAAGGGAAGCAAGGGGAGATGGGGTGGAGTTCACAGCCAAGTAAATCTGACCACACTCTATTTTTCCCCTAAGATCACTCCTGCCAGCCCTATTTCCTGGCCTCACACAGCTAAGTACTTTGGTTTCCAGGTTCCCAGGTTCCTGCCCATTCTGTGAGCTTCCAGCATCTTCACAAGAAATTCCACTTTGCTTACATCAGCCAGAATCAGTTCTGATGTTTGCAGCCCAAGAACCCACCCAACTAGTTCAAGGTGGACCAGGTCCACAGCCAAGAGTTCTTAACTGTACACAACTACCCCCAGGCATGGTAACCACTGAGCTGATGTCTCAGGATCCCCAACAGCTCTGCCAGGCCCCCCAGGCTGCTGAGAGAGAGAATGAGGGCAAAGGAACACACAGTGAGTGAGATGCTAAGTACGTCGGCATGTTTTCTCCTCACCCTTCCCAGAGCCTACTTACTTCCCAGGTAAGCAGGGATTACCCCAACTTACCTATGAGGACTCTGAAGAGGAAGGAAAATATTTTCCCAAGGTTACAGAGCTGAAAAGTCACAGAGCCAGAACTTGAGCCAAATGTGTCCAACTTTAAATCCAAGTTCTCGTCACCTCATCCTATTGCCTCGCCTCAGGAAAACATTTGGTCTTCTGCTTCCTCCTACTTCATAATTAGGTCACTGGGACTTCAAATTAGGTATCAGAGGCATGGTTGGATATTGGCTGCACCTCCAAAGTAGACAGGGGCCCACATGCACACACTGGGTCAAGACACCCAGGCGGGAAAGAGCGGCAAAGGAGGGGTGGCAGGGGTGGGGAGAGCAGTGCCCTGCAAACCCGTGAAGAACAGATGTGCCCCGGGAATCATGTGGGAAACATCCTCAGCCCGGAGATGAACAAATGTTCATGTTCCCATGGCAATCGAGCATGCTCATTACCATTCATACCTGCAAGAAGGTGACTCACACTTCTGGCACTGCACTAGCCCAGTCCCAAGTCATTAGCTAATCAGCCTAGAATGTGCACACACTCCGCTGATCATATCTGGGGGGGACAAACAGGGTTCGGAGAGCGGGGCTTAGGGCTCTTGCTTCCACACAGCATTCACAATACCTGGCCCAGTCCCTGCTACCAAACTATGGCAAGGAACCTGGGTTTATCCTGAGTTCTCCAAACAGAGGGTCGGAATGGTGCCGGAGTTTGAGTTAAAGCCAAGGGTAGGGAATTAAAAATGACACAGAAAGGGAATAAACTTAGGTTGCACAAGCTTTTGAAATCAGTGAGCCCTGCTGGTAGGTGTGGAACTGTAACTTCAGACCAAAGCTTGTTAGTGAATCCTGAAGGGGCGCATGTGGTGGGAATAATCCTGAGTCGCCCTGCTATGGTCATCACAACTCAGATTCCCTAGCTCCCAGTCAAACACACATCCAGCGGGGAAGAATAGGAGCCTCAGTAAACATCACAGAGCCGCTCACTCCTGAGAACACACAGTGACTCAAAAGTTGTATCAGAGGCTGAGGGGAGAACTGAGCAGGACAGAAAGAGCTGTAGCGTAGAGGACGAGGAGAGCCCAGCCGCCACAAGAAGAAGAACAGGCCTTGAAACTCCCAGGATCCCACTGGGTCAACGTGGAAAGCCGTGCATGCCTCCCAGGTCACCAAGGGATTTCACCAGTTAAACTAAAGCCCTCTACAGGCCCCAGCAAATACTGTTAAGGGTCAGTGAACCCCACTGGTCACATGAAAGCTGTTTTTTTTTCCCCCTCTAAACAAAGTACAAACCTGTGGTTCCCACTTAGTTTCCTAAGGGTTGGTCAAGAGGTTGGTGTCTGCGTGGGAAAACCCAAAAGGGGAAAGCAATTGGAGAAGGAGAGTCAAGAGGAAGGTGATGGTCCAGCTCTCAGGGTGCACTCAGCTGGCACCCCCTCCAAGGAATGCAATAGCACCACATGGTTTCAGCCACCCCAATTTTGCTGAGCAGACAGTCCTCTCCCCAAAGATGGGGTTAAAGATGAAGAATCGGACAAGGATGTTCTCTGTGGGGCGCTCGTCAACAACACTGGCCCTAAACGGTTCTGGCTGGAGGCTGGCAGGTAGCTGTCCCAGCCCTGAGGCACCGAGGACCACGTGTCCACTGGCGTCTACACTCTCCAGAGCTCCCAGCAGACATGCTCCGCATGTTGGAGAAAGTCAGTGAAGGTTCACTGAGTCACAGCCTGTGAATGAACGCAGAGGGCTTTTGGAACAGTTTTCTCAAGCCCTACAGAAACATCTGTCATTGTAAAGAAGCCTGGCCCTGCAAGGCTTACGGTTTCAGAAGGCAGCCCAGCCTGCCACAGTGAACTTGGAGATGAAGGTCACTGTGCAGTCCAGGGGAGCTATGACCTTGTGGCCCCTTGACTACCGAGAAGCAGAGGTGCGCAGAATTCCAAAGCCTCCCAGTTCTGAAACCAGGAATCTGCATTACAGAAAGAACAGCTGATCCATGCAACAGGAGTTTGAACTGAGTTGACTTAAGACTCTGCTTTGTTGTCTTCGGGGTTCATGTTCACAGATTCAACTAACCACAGATGTCTGTCAGTTGTATGGTACTGCAGATGGGGGTGCTGACTCTAAGTTACCCACACATTTTTGACTACTGGGCTCAACCCTGTGTAGTTCACGAGTCAACTGTAATTGAAAATAAGGAAGCTTATCAGAAGTTAGGGGGGGTACTCTGAAAGGTGGGCTGGAGGATTCAAATCCTGAGGCAGCTGTGTGCCCAGAGCAGGGGGGGGCTTCTGGCCCCACAGCAGACCCACTCAACCCACTTGTGAGAGCGTAACTGCACCAGGCATGAGTTCATCTATAAAAAGTGGGGGGTGGGGAGGAAGGGTTGTGCTGCTTAAAAAATGGGGGTGGATGAGTAAGTTAGGGAGTCAGTGTAACTGATAATCTGCAAGGGGTCGCAGGGTGACAGGTGTGATCTGTCCCAAAGAGGGACGGAGGCAGCCTGGCTGCTGGACCATCCTTCTTGGCTCGAACATTCTAATATTGAGGCCATGTGCAGTTCTGTAAAAGAGGACCCAAGCACCCCAACATAAAGTTCTGTGGCCTCTCATTAAACCTGTGCAGGCTCGGCTGGGGCGGCTCCACGCAACACTAATTGCCAAACATCGTTTTACAAGGCTCAACCCAGCGCACTGAACAGATTCAAGGTAAATCCTCACACGTCCTGGTGTTGTTAGCAGAAACAAATCATCTTTAATTATACAGGGCAAGTTGCCACGCTGTCCTATTTCTGGAGAGGTTGCTTCCCAGGCTGAGGGAAGGGAAGGCACAGTGAGGCACGCAGCCCAGAGTAGGGTGTCAGGTTCAGTGAGTCTTAATTTGGAGTAGAGAAAGGCTGGAGAACAGAGAGGACAGAGTCTCTGTGACTTTCAGGAGGGAGAGGGGAATTATGGAGTTCTCCAGACTATACATATCTCCCCTGATCCAGACACTTACGAGTGCAGCATTAACTGAGCAAACCAGAGCAGAAAAAAATAAGATGAGCAGGGATCCTCTTTGGTCCAATCTTCCAGCCCCAGAGATGGGCCCCAAGTTCGGCAGGGAGCTTTGCAGCTGGTGCAAAGAGGGAAACATGTTTGGCTAAATGACTCTCAGTCCTTAAGTCACCTGCTCACGAGGAGACACCAAAAGAAACAGCTCCCCTGGGTTCACAGAAAGAGAATGCACCATTAAAGTAAACAAAATATCTTTAAAGGCCATGGATTTCATAAGGCTGTTTAACTGCGTTTTGAACAAAGTCCTTTAAGAAGCAACCCCTAGGCATCAGTTCCCAGCTACAGTTCCTACTGCCCAGATGTCAGGGTGTCCCGCAAACACAGGAGTAAAAATAAGAAGAGAACCATTGCATTTGCCAAAAATGTAAGGGGGGGCAGGTGGGGCAGAGTGAAGAATTACTCTTTCATAACAGGGGACCAATAGGTAGCATTAACGTTAATAAATCGGAGATGGCATCTAAATAGTTTATCTAAGATTTTGCTGTCACTGCCAAGAGGGGCTGTGGGTGCGAGTGTGCTGTTGTGCTCCTCAGCCCAGGACTACTGTCTGATGTTGGCTGTCACCAGGTGCATGTGATTTCGTTGCTTACAATAAAACCAAAGGTTTTGGAGCCCACGACATGGAAAAATGAGAAGAGAACATGCACCAGAGGCCATGAAATGAGAGTGTGTTGTTATAGAGATAACCTTGAGTGTGCTCTGATTTAGACACAAAAGTACACCTCTTACCAGCTCCAGATTGATGAAGAGCAGAGCTCCATGTCGACAGAGAGACAGCACGTCACCCACCGCCACACAGACCCGCCTGCCAGCTGTCCCGTCAAGTCCTGGAGGAGGGTGATGGGGTGGGATTCTCACACCTGACTCTTTCCAGGTGACTATTTCAGGGAAATTCAGTTTTCCCAGAACTTGAGTCCACTTTCCACCTCCACCATGCTTGCCCTATTTATGGCTGACTCTCACCAGAACGGAGGCGGGGGGGGTGGTTGGGGGACATAACCCAAGGCATCCCTATCCCCAGAGGGGTATGCTGGAGCATTAATGACAGTCATATCTCCTTGAAATCACTAAGCTGAGGGCTCTTGAAACTAGTTAAGGTTCTCAGTTTCTGCAAAGAATGTGGTGTGCTTAGATGAGATGTGACTGACCTGAAGTCTTAGAACCATGAGGTTCTTGGAATAAATTCATAGTGTTTGAGGTGCTACCTCATAACTCAGTTCTTAGAAGTGCCCACCCAGTCCTCTCTCCACTAGAGGGTGAACTCTGGAACTTAACTTAAAACATGTTGAATAACTACTTGACAACGGGCACTCCAACCTTAAATTGGGGTTAAACCAAGTGTTCTCAGAGTTCTGAGCAATATTAATAGACTGAATCCCCACCCTACTCACAGCCCTCCCCCACCACCTCTACCAGTGGCCACAGCACAGGGCAACTATCTCTACCTGGGGCAGCAAGATCCTAACTGTTCTCCTCATCTTTACCACAGTATCCAACTCCTATTTACTCTCTAGTCAGCAGCCAGAGTGATCTGAAAGACCCATCAAAAATCAAGTCACAGGGCCCTCCCTGATGGCACAATGGGTTAAAGTGCAGCACTATGAAGTGATCCACAGCCACTGTAGCATGAGTTCGATCCCCGGCCAGGGAGGGGACCCATATGGCACATGGCACAGCAGACCTCTCCTGTCCAGCATGCTGCACCCGATCAGCAGTGTACTTCAGTAGAGCTGCTTGTTCTGTTCCCCACTAAGTCTATGGTGAATCCTCTCACACCCTACACCTCTGATCTCTACCCCAGTTCTTGTATGCATAAATAAATCCTTAAAAGAATCAAGTCAGAATAGTTAAATCCACAGAGACAGAAAGCAGATCGGTGGGTGTCCAGGGCTAGAGGGTAGGGTAATGGACAGTGACTATTTAATGGGCCTGAGGTCTCCTCTGGGGGTGATGAAAATGTTTTAGAACTAGACAGGGGTGATGATTGTACAATATTGTGGATATATTAAACAACAATGAATTGTTCCTTTTAATATGGTTAATTTTATGTCAGGCACATTTTTAAAAATGGTGAGATTTAAAAACGATATGTCATGCTTCATATCAAGCCCTCCCAGTGGATCTCCCTTTCCTCAGAGTAAAAGTCCATGTCCACAGTGGCCTGAAAGGCCCTGACCCGTCTGTGCCAGACACAATGGTCTCTGCTGACCTCAAAGTTTAAGTGCCTTTACTCTCCCCTTTCTCTGGAACACTCTCCTCAGAAACCCACAAGAAACTCGTTTTATTCAGGTCTTGGTTTGAATGTTACTGTCCAGAGACCATTCCTGTGACCCCCATCTAAATAGCATCTCCAGCCAGCTTCCTTCTGCTCTGTGAGAGGAGAAAAGCACATCATTGACCTGACAGTGCACCAAAGTTATTTGCTGGTGAGCATCTGCTTTCCCACAAAATCTAAGCAAACAGAGCAGGAACTTTCTTATAAATGCCCGGTACTTAGCACAGGCTCTCCTAAGGGACAGGTGTTCCATAACTTTCTGCTGAATGAATGAAAATGCACATAAGTGTCCTTTTCTCGTGGTGTGGTTGGTCTTCTTACCAATGGGTAATATTTCCATAGTGTGGCCATCTCCTCTATTTATTTATTTCCCTAGTTGTTCATTTTATTTGATGTATCATTATGTATTTTAACCCTTGCTTTGAACACCATCTCTTCTGCGTATGTATTGCAACTTTTTTTAAATATTTATTCATTTATGCCTACAGAACTGGGGTATAAGTCAGCGGTGCAGGGGCAGTGAGAAGATTCACAGAGAAAGAGTGGGGAGCAGAACAGGCAGATTGATGAAGTACACTGCTGAGGGGAGCAGCAGGCAGGTCAGGAGAGGTCTGCTGCGCCATGTGGGTCATGGCGGGGATCCAACTCATGCTGAAGTGGCTTTTAGCTTCTTAGTGCTGTGCTTTAACCTGCTGCACCACCAGGGAGGGCCCTGCATTGTAACTTTTAAAAATTCGAGGTGTGTGCTCGCTTCGGCAGCACATATACTAAAATTGGAACCATACAGAGAAGATTAGCATGGCCCCTGCGCAAGGATGACACGCAAATTCGTGAAGCGTTCCATATTTTTAACCCGTGGGGATTACAATTGAGATGAAAAAAAAATGTGAAAAATGATGTAAAAATAAACTTTTTAATAAAAAAAATTAAATAAAAAAAATTCGAGGTGTATTGGTTTACAGGGCTGTTTATTTTATTTTAAAGATGTATTTATTTATGCATACAAGAATTGGGGTATAGGCCAGTGGTGTGGGGGTGAGAGGATTCACCAGAGACAGAGTGGGGTGTAGAACAGGCAGATCAACAGAAATACACTGCAGCGGGGGGAGACAGGAGAGGTCTGCCACACCATGTGGGTCACCTCCCTGGCCACGGATCTAACTCGTGCTGCAGTGGCTGTGGACAGCTTCATACTGCTGCACTTTAACCCACTGTGCCACCAGGGAGGGCCCGTGTTGTTTATTTTAACTAATCCTTGGTTTGAATCACACCCTTCCTTGGTATTGTTTCCAGTTGTGGTTCCTAAGGCATGTGTCTAAGAGGGCCCATCTAGTAAAAGCAGTGAAAAGAAGAAGGGAACCATCCTTTGGGGAGAGAGGTAAGGAGGGGACTTCCCAAGTTCTATCCATTCAACCACCAAAATCTGTCCAGATTGTCTTCCCCCACCAGTCCTGCTGCCAGACAGTGTCCTCTTTCTCAAAACTGCCTGACAGGCTCTGGCTGGCATGCAAGATAAAAACCTACAGATCCTTCAGGGATCTTCAGTATTTCAATGAATCAGTGGCAGACACTTCTTGATTCTGTTTACCTATTGCCCAGTCTCCTTATAAACACCCCATTTTTCCTCTGGGAGCCACACCCCTGTCGTCCCAGATAGGGGTAATGCTACCACAGCCCAGAGCAGGCCAGGACCACTGTCCAGTCACTTAGCACACGCCATGCCCCTGGTTCTGAAAGACCATCTCATTCCATGGGGCTTCATCTCAGCAGCTTATAGAAAGAGAAGTTGTCTCTTAACGGCAACCGCAATACAGGGAGGATGCCAGCTGGACTTGCAGAGTCTTCGATGTGGTAAGGCCAATGCAGCAGAAGCGAAAAGGAACAGCTTTTGACACCCTCAGGGCATATGAGTATTCTAGGGGAGTCAAACATCCAGGCATCGTCTTGCTTCTTAGCCCACCTTCAACCATGCCAGGACCAACATTCTGCAAACCAGAACAACAAAGACACCAACAAACGCTATTTAAGCAAGTTTCCTTATTTAACTCCAGTAATCCCTGGGTACCTCATGCCTTTGCTCATGGTGATCTCTGAGTTGAGTTGCTCTTCCCTGGCTGGCCTCTGTGCATTGTGTTCCTGCTTTTGGGGTGGATGCCAACTCATCTTCAGAGCACCCCACTAGCACCTCCTGTACGTGTTTGCTACAGCAAGTTATTTGCCCCTTCTCTCCCCAGAGAAGGGGTAAGCTAAAGTGCTATGACGCGGCAGAGGTCCATGATCATTCCTGTCACCTCTGCATCTTACCCGAGGGCACACACTAAAAACTTCTTAATGGAAAGGCAGGAAGATGGCCGAGCAGAGAGAAACTTCCCTGTCTTAGGGCTCAGATACTTGGGGCTCAGCCAGGCTAAGACCTTACACACGGCCACAGGCAAGGCAAGGAGGAACAGCAATACCAAAAAGTGGACCTGCCACAGCTCGGATCTCCTGGGCATATGAGCCTGCTGGACTGGTACAGGGACTGCACGGGCACCAGAAAAGCGTGCTGCATGAGCGTGGGCTCAGTGGTGCCGTGGGCTCCCTTCCAGTTACTTCGTTTTTCAAGTTTTTGCAAACCTATGACCTCAGAACTGTAAAAACTCACTTAGGTTCTGTGCCTTCGGCAAATCTGCAGGCTGACACAGCAGGCACACACTTGGGAGCTTGGTCCCGTGCTTTAGGTCAGGAGGAAGGGTAAAACGTGCATTAGGACTGAGGGTACCCTGATCTCCTGCTAGGTTCTAAAGACTCCATCCACCTCAGCTGGCCCTCTCCTCTGCTCAGCAGCTCCTCTGGGTGGATGGATGGGCAGTATCTGGAATGAGGAGTGCTGTGGGGGTGCTTAGTGACTGCCCCCCAGGATCAGTCTGGCCAGGAAAGCAGGAGGGGCCTCTTGCAGCTAACACTCGAAAATTCTTCTAAACTATTTCTCCATCTACTCTGGCAGGCAGGTCTGCCCTTCGCCCTCTGCCCTCTTTCATGCTGCCCTTACATGACTCTTTTGCTTTGATATTTGTTCTACATTCACTACAAGATGAGCCCAATCAGAGGATAGGGTGGCCTGGAGGCCAGGCGCCAAGGAGGAAGGAAGCCTCTGTTTGCCTGGGGTGGGCCAGGTCTTCCTATCCAGTGCCTAGGGTGGAGGAAGAACAGGCAGTGAGATTTGAGAAGGTATGAGAATCAGCTCTGAACTGAGCTGTGAGCCCTCAGACCCCCCCATTCCAGCAGTCCTCTGCTCTTGAATATCAGTCATCAAAAAAGGCTAAGTGAGGCTCTGAGTTGTGATGTGACTGTGGGTGTGGGTGGGTGTGGAAGCAAAAGATGGGTCCCCAAAGTCTACTCTCCACTCATGCACCCGGGACCTCCTCCAAGCCCATTTCCTCATGCTGTGAACTAAACCCACTGGATCTGATGACATATCTTCCAGCCCCTTCCAGCCTCGTAGTCAGTGTGAGTCACTGGAAAATGCAGAGGGACTGGGGCCGCACCCTCTGCCACACCCCTGTTTACCAAACAGGACCCACTCCACCAGCCCGTTGCACAGCCAGGGTACATCCTCCTGGGCTCCAGGAACAGGTTCCTCATGGCTCAGGCTGCCCAAAGCCCTGCTTAGGGCTCCACTATGAATGTAGAAGTTGGCAGCCCAAGCAGGCAAGAACTTTGTAAACCTTCCTGGCCAGTGAAAAGTTTAAAAAGTCACAGCAAGTGGTCAGAGAAAGGCATCTTTTTGCAGCTCTGGAGTGGGTCTGGCCGATGTCTGTTACCTACAGCTCATTTAAGGCAGCCTGCTTTTCCACGTGGGACTGGAAGCAAGGAATACACTGGGTTTCTTGGTTTCTCCTCCACTGTATTTTTTTTTCCCTCCAATATTTTTGTTCAGGTGGCCAGTTCAGGTGGTCAAGTGCAGGCCGAACCCCCTAACATCCTTTGTGCCCAGGGAGCTGGAGACAGCCCTTCCAATAAGACAGTGAGCTGAGCCCTCCCAGGGCAGAGGCGGTTCCAAAGGGCAGATGCGCTTGCATACACAACACTTCATTTTGAAAAGGAAGTTGCATCTCCATGACTGACTGCTGTAAGATGAGCCACCCCGGGGCTGCCAGCTAAATGTGCCAGTCCTCTTGGCACCCTTTGTCCTGCCCCACCCCCCCCTCCCCAGAGCTATGTGCTTACAACCCTGACATACAGCAAACCTGGAGTATGGTTAGTTAACTTCCTCCCAAACTCACGGGAAATTGTCAGCCTCTATTTCATAATGAAGGCATATAAAGGGGGCCGTGAAAGGTTAGGATTTTGCTCTTCTTCTTGCCTGCTGTGTCTGGAAATATTAATCTAGCCCCTTTGCACCTAATTGGAGAGTAGGGAAGGAAAGAAAGATAAGAAGAGGTTGGAACTCATCTGTTCCCCTCATCGTTAGGAGTTCTGAAGACTCAGGCGGAGGAAAGAGACTTTTGGTTAAAGAAGACTGGGTGGAATTATTCAGGTTTGCTGGAGTGAGTGATTTATATGCTCCTTGTAGTCTTGACAATTTGTGATTATTTTCATTATATTTCTAGCCCAACCTGCAACCTGTCTTTTTACGAGCACAGATGATCAAAATCTCGGTTGCCAGACTACTGGAAAGAATGGTGTCTGTGTGACTGCCTTGATGTGCTCTCCAGCATATTCCCTTCTTTACAAATCCCTGCAAAGACAGGGGCACACAGACTCACTCACACAGTTCAAACAGCAATGCCTCTGTCACTTTTCCTCGGGCTTCCTCTCCCCTGGTTTCCTCACATCTTTGCCTTTACACCTTGAGGTCTTTGTATTTCTTCAATATTTCTGCCTGCCTGAGAGCTGCATAGATTTTTTCAAATCCTACCCAGGCTAACATCAGGGATTCCATAACTTCTCACCTGTTACAATTAGGGATAGACCTTCATTATTCTTCCTCAGGAATCAGGACACTGAAGTTCCTCTGGGTCCCAGGCTTATTCCTTCCTTAGTGTTTATGTTTAGGATGAACCCACCTCCCAATCATACCACCCCAGGCCACAATGGAAAATCCCCCCATTGAGGTAGTTTTTTTTGAATTATAGAGTTTTTAGAATTTTTATGAAAAGCTTAAAGTTTACCGAATCAAAAATTAAGCCAACACAACAGAAAGAAAGAAAAGCCAAGACATAGACATGTGTTGCTGCTCTCTTTGCCTCTGTTGAGATATATTACTATACAACATATCAGCCCTAAACCTTGTGGCTTCAAACAGCAAACATTTATCATTTCAATTTCTGTGGGAGCAGTTACCCAGACAGTCAACCTTATCCTAGGCTTCCTATAGAGCTGCAACCTAGGTGTAAGTCAGGGCTACGGTCATTTCAACACTGAACTGAAGGAGAAACTACCAAACTCATTCATGAGGCTGTGCAGACTGCAGGTCCTCAGCCAGCAGTCAGGGACTGTTCCCTGCCACCAGACCAGGTGCTTTAGGTCCCCATGTCTATCATGGTTCCTGTCCTGAGTTTTATCAGCTGGATGGTGAGGTCTATTTTAAAATGCAGCTTTCCAGTTTTCCAACTTCTTCATGACCAGGCTACATGGCAGCAGGGACTGGCAGAACTGTCCGAGCAACAGTCTCCCCAGGCCCAAGTGGGCCCCTCCAAAGATGAACCCTATACACAAGCTAGACTAGATGCTCTAAGAAGCTCTGGACTGGATAACAATAGGGTTGTCCCAGGACCCTATGAGATCTCAAAAAGGCAGCCTGTGAGCAGAGTGCTCTTGCTGGTGACAAGGAATTTCTTTGGTGGGACCATGTAAGACTGAAGCTAGAATGGCTTTGCCTGCTCATTTCGGGGTGGCTCATATTGTTTATATAGGCCTACACATGCTCAAAGCAGTCCTCTTTGCATCCCACTTTTAACACTTATTCCCAAGGTAACCTCCTTGACCTTGTGTTTTACATCAGTGCTTTCCAAGCTTGGGTGAACATTGGAACACAAGGGAAACTTTAAAAAAGTAGGGCGCTTACATCCACCCCACATCAAGTAATTCAGCATCTCAATAAAAATCAAGATGCACGGGCTCTGTTTTATTTTAAGTCCCCCAGATAATGTGCACATTGGGAAAACCAGTTTCGAATGAATGTCCACAAATCTTGAATAGGCACTCAACTCATGCCACTCTGCTCTGAAATTAAGTTCCATGAGCAAATCACGTGGGCATCTCCCAGGCACAGTAGAAATTGATGTATTGTCTTAGCAGCAGAATTGTCATGGAATCTTACTACTTGGCATGAGATGCAAGTATAGCAGCATCAACGTTTAACAGTCCCTAGGTCACTGGCAGGTACATTCAGGTTTGAAAAGCACAGTTCAAGTCATCTAGCAACCCTACCATAGTTACCCAGTGGATTTGTTCACCATCTTCCAAAAAACTATTTTATACTCTTTCTGAGATAATGACCTTGTCTCATACTTCGCTCAGGAAGACAGAGCAATATGATAGCTCAACAACACACTACCAAATTTTCATCTTGCCCACACTCTTTGCCTTTCCTCCCATTACAATGACTAAAGTGTTCTCTTCCTACCAAAGGCACCCTGTCTTCTTTCTACCTATCAGCCTATAGATGCAGAAATGTAGAAATTAATATATCCATGATCTCAGTCCTCTAACCCTCTTATTTGTTTCCCAGCACAGCAGAACTGTTCACTCAACCCATGGCCATGGTCTCTTACTTTCTTACCTTAAATTCTTGCCTACCTATGCTACTGAGCCTACTCTCCTCAATGTTACCAGGGACTCGATGCTGCTACCAAGTTCAATGTCACCTATCTCATTTAGAGTCCTATGTGAGCCATCAATATTCAATGAGCTCTCTTTCTCTCTGGGAACTATGACCTTTCTTGACTCCAATGGCAACTCATGTCTTCTCAAGCAGTCTCCTTTCTGGATCTTCTTTCCATGTTCAATCTTAAATGTGACAATTCTCTCCTGCCTCTACCTCTCTTTTCTATCTGCTTGCTCTTTTAGGTGACCTGACTCCCCTTGTTTTATATACCTCTTATATTTATTTCCTGGTGACCTTAAATTCCTATTTCATTCCCTGACCTTTTCACAAGTCCACCTGGCTACTTGCCATCTACATGGGCATTCATGAGGAAACACTAAAAATTAAAAGGAGACCCATTTTTCTCTTTTCCAAAAACAAAACCAGACACCTGCTCTTTATGCTGTTTTAGCAAATGGCACCACCAGCTCTCCTGCTGCTTACGCCCAAAATCTAGATCATCAAGTTTCCCCACCTTCCCAACTAATCTCTCAACGCCTATCAATTCTATCTCAAAACTCATCCAGAACCCACCTACTAGTCCCCACTGCCATGCTGCCACCTCCTTCCCAAGGTATTCTCAACACTTCTCTCTATTATTACAATGCTCTCATAATTGGTCTCCTTGTACCACTTCTTAGGCCCTACAATATTTTTTCAACATGGCAGCCAGAGACAACATATAAAACATAAATCACGCTATGTCAACTTTCTAATTAAAATCACCTAAAAGCTTTGCAGTGTTTGAGAGAAAAAAATCCAAATCATTTACCCCAATTAACAAAGCAATTAAGTCTGCCTTCTGTCTCATCTCACCTCATTTTATATCGTTCTCTCCAGTCATCCCAAATGTCTAGCTTTGTGCTTTTCGGTGCAGTAGACACTAGCTGCAGTGTGGCTGCTTAACATTATATTTCAATTCACAGTCTTGCTAGCCACAGTTCAAGTGCTCAGTTGTCACATGGGGCTAGTGGTCACAGGCTAGAACAGACACAGACCATTTCCATCCCTGCAGAAAGCTTTACAGTCTACTCCGGCTGCTTCTTGGATGGGCCAAGTTTGGCTCTCCCTCACAGCCTTTGCACATGCTATCACCTCTCCCCAAAGTGCCTTTTCTCCAGTTCTGCCAGTGACTGGTTCCAGGCATTAGCTTAAATGTTGCCTGCGCAGAGATGACCTCCCCTAGCATGCAAGAAGCCATCAGGTAGCCCCAACCACATGAACCAATATACCCCCCCCTCAAGTATTTACCACAGGCCAGTGCTTTTCTTGTTCACTTTTTTACTGCCTAACTCCACTATACCACCCCAACCACCACAGTAGACTTAGCAGATCAATCTTGCTAAGTTGTCAATCTTGCTCCTTCCATTCTAGCTCTGTGCCTGTAGAACAGTGTGTACAATCCACTATGATCAACTAGTGTAATTGTTAGACCCAGGTCATATCATATTTCTTCTCAAGTCTCTCTCAGAATTATCATCTTTTCTTCATTTTTCCTGCCACCACCCAGCTGGGGCCTTCATTTACTCTACCCTGCCAACACTGCAAACAGAATCCTACCTCTGCCTTCCAATCAACCCTGCACACATTAGTTAATCTTGTTAGTACTTCTCTGGTCAAGTCAGTTCCCTGTCTCTGGCCAAGTCAATTCCCTGTCTTTGCCCCTTCTGGCTTTTCCCCTTCTGGCTTTTCCAAAATGTGACATGCCTGTTCCTCCCTCAGTGCTGCTGGCAAGGTCTTCTCCTCTCCTCGGCATACTCTCCCTACTGCACTGTGAGCCACACCCTCTGAGGCCTTCCAGGTGTGACACAGGTGGCACTTCCTCTGCAGGCACAGGTCCCTCCTCTCAGCTACTCCAGCACTTCCTGTCTAGAGCCTAGCTTTGGCACTTACCACTGACAGAAGACAAGAAATTCTACCTCCCACATACACATGCACACAGATAATCCTTGCGATTATTCCCATGAGCAATGGTTCTCAAATTTTGCTGGGAATTAGAATTGCCTGGTGAGTTAATATCCAACACACAGGTCCAAGTTTTTTGAAGCAGAAGAGAGTCTGGCCTCTGTCTCTTGTCCACATGCCCTAGATGACTTTGACACCTGCCATTCAATTTGAGGTCCTCTGCTTTAGAACATCAGATCTGTACATGGGTGGCCAGAGTTCTGCCTATCTCCACTGGTTCAGGACACCTGGGAAGTGACCCACATGGTTGATAACCGCCCCTGACACAAACTTGTTTCACCTCAAAGAATTAAAGTGACCTCTGGGACAGGCTAAAAAAAAAAAGTTCCTCAAACACATCTATGTCCTAAGGCCAGGAATCTGAAAATATTACCTTCTATGACAAAAGGAACTCTCCAGGTGTGATTAAGGAGTCTTGAGATGGGGAGTTATCCCATGTTTCACAGGTGGGGCCTAGGTGTAATCACAAGGGTTTTTATAAGAGGGAGACAAGAGAGGCAAAAAGGGAAGAAGCCATTGTGAGGACAGAAATGGGGACAAAGGCAAGATGACATGCAGCCCCAAGTCAAGGGAGGGGCCTCTGAAGATGGACAAGCAAGGGTAAGCCCCTGCCCCCTTAAGCCTCCAGAAGGAGACAGTTCTGTGGCACCCTGATTTAGGCCTTGCAAGACGCATTTCAGACTTTAAGCCTCCAGAACCACGAAAGAAAGTGTTGTCTTATACCACTAAGTGTGTGGCAACTGGACACAGCAGCAATAGGAGATAAATATACAACTTCAATGCTACTGCAAGGCCAAATTCCAATTGCCCAAGGATTCTGATTTTCTATTTGACTCATGTATTGAAAAATAACACAAGATGCCCTATTTGGACAGGACTAGCTGGCTTTGTCCACTGCTTTGTCCACAAGCCTCACCTAGTATCTACTGCTTCTATCTGTGGATGTCAAGCTCCTCAGGGAAGACTGATATTCCAAGTAGGGAGATTTGGGATCCTTCCTGTTGGGCCTGGTAACCTAAACTCCAGTGCTTTTCCAACTGGGGAAATATATGAGTTCCAGGCACAGACAGGGCACTGAGTCTGGATCCCTAGGGGAAGAATCATGGCTGTTTTTTGATTTGGGAAACCCTAGACCAAATACATTCTGCTTCGTAGATTCTTATTTACATCCTGGAACATGTACAGCATAGAGCAATGCTCTCCAGTATCATAGCTAGGCATACAGAACTATTTAAATACACATTAATTAAACATAAAATGGAAGACTCATGTCCTCAGCCACATTAGCCTCATCTCAGGTACTCACTAGTCATGTGTTAACAGTTACTGTATTGAGTATCACTAATGTAGAATGTTTTCACCATTGCAGAAAGTTCTACTGGACTGTGTGACTTGGGAAAGAAATGCAGCCACCACACCAAATTCTAGCCTGGAATTCATTTGTTCGGGATACATGTCCTCCGAATGCAGCTAGGAGTGGTGTCCAGGCGTCTGCCCAAGTCCAATTTTTTTTCATTGAAAAGACTAGCAGAAACAGAAAAGTACGAAAACAGAAGTGCAAGGTAAGGAAGCCACAGACAAGAGATAGAGGGTTTGAGCAAGGGTGACTTGGTGGGCAGGGTGGAGCAGAGATTCGAGGAAGTAGGAAAAGATAAGAGGAGCAGCTTGAAGGAAATGGATGTTATCAAGAGCAGAAAGCTCAGTGCTGAAAGAAGCATATCAAGTGATGTAGTAGTCACGAAGGGGCTTAGGGTTGGGTGCAGGACTGAGGGTCCTTTCCCTGCAGCTCCCTGAGCCTGGAGGAACCACGTTCATTTACTGCCCTCATGGGAGGCAGAATGCCCTCAGAATGTGTATGGGAGAGATGGGAAGAGGAAATCAACCGAAAGAAAAGACACAAAACCCTTTCATGCAGAAATCTGTAAAATTTGCAAACATACTGTGCTGGCAAAGCTTAGGAAAACTCGCGAGCTCTCCTAGACATTGCAGTGGAAGGATAAGCTAGAACTGCCTCACTGGAAGCAATCTGGAACTCTCCATCAACATGACAAACACCTATACTCTCTGATCCAACCTGCCAGTTTCAGGAACTTTTCTTCCAAAGACACCCATGTAGAGGAAAATGGACATGCTAGGGGGTCCACAGCAGGTGAAGATGCCAGAAAAGGATTAGAAGGAAACTATGTGCCCATCTGTGAGATTATTTCAGGAAGGAATTACAAAGAATTTGGACATCAGGAAGTCAGAAAAGAATGAGGAAAGCATTAAAAAGCATTCATCGACCAATCTCCAACATCTATTCCTATTATGTTTTTTTAAAAACACAGCAAGCAGAAGAGGAAGCTACACCTATATGAAGGAAAATAAAGGCAGATGTGGATCTGTTCCTCGTGTACTGTTTCTTCTGCACCCATAAGAAATGGCTAAGTTGTCTGCCTCTAGGGAAGGGACAGAGGGAAGAGGATAGAGAGGAGGGAGGCTGACTAACCTTTGAGTATCAGACATGGCCAGGCAGGGTGGCTCGTGTCTGCAGTTGCAGTGACTTGGGAAGCTGAGACAGGAGAATGGCTGGAGCCTAGCAGTTCTGGGCTACAGTGCTCTGGGCTCGTTGGGTGTCACTCCAGGGTCAGCATCAGTATGCCAACACCCCAGATTACAGGAGCACCAGGTTGCCTAAGGCGGGAAAATAAGCCCCCGCTGGGCTTATTTTCAGAGCAAATATCAGGCCTAATCCATTTATTACCTACTCAATAAGGATGAAATGAATATATCAAGATGTGCTTCGGGGTCTGTACATTCAACAAAAAGTTTAAAAGACACCGTTTCCACCAGCCACTGGGAAGACAGTACTGGCCAGATGAGTGGTTTGAATTAGTACCAGCTACCCTGGATTTTCTCTGCACCTGTCCCTCCTGCCTGCTGGGAATGTCCC
This sequence comes from Condylura cristata, assembly GCF_000260355.1. Taxonomy (NCBI): domain Eukaryota; kingdom Metazoa; phylum Chordata; class Mammalia; order Eulipotyphla; family Talpidae; genus Condylura; species Condylura cristata. Next base: position 27,249,259 of record NW_004567118.1, on the reverse strand, counting down.
TTCTGGTCCAAGGCCTGTGAGAGGAGCTTCAGCGCGTGGCCCTCAGCAGATCTGGGCCACACTCCAGCCTTGGAAATGGCCAGGGACTCCTGTTCTCCTGCCTAGTTTCTGGGTTCAGGGTCCTGTTACTTACCAGGGGTGCCTCCTCATACCAGCAGCCCCACCAGGGTGGGGCACACACAACCCTGCCAGCCCCTCACTCTAGGCAAGAGAACTTAAGCCAGCCTGATGGCTGCCATCTGATAATCACTATGGACACCAGACACCAGCCTGTATCAGGGCTGTGTCCAATTAGCCACCTCCACAACACCATGGCAACAAAGGTAATATTATTGTTCTAAAAAGAAAAAAAGCCACACGTGCACCCTCTGGGTTGTGTGACAGCTTTTCAAGCCACAGAGATAATGTTTTTCCACACCCTACAACTTGTGCCTCTCACTTCCCAACACTGTGGCTTCTTCAGTAGGAAGTCACGGGCTCGGGGCAGCAACCACTTCATACCACGCCAAGATATATATTCCTCACAGGGACATATAGGCATGGCACGGAGTCCCAGGCCAGCCAGGAGGCAGGGTCTCAGAGGCAAGCTGGCCAGCTGGAGGCAGGGCAGGCCCTGGAGTGAAGCTCCAAGCTGCCCTCTGTCGCTCTGTCTGGCTGGCTGACTGGCTTCTCCGTGCCAGACCCAAGCTGGGCACAGGGGTTTTGGTGGTTGCTGCGAAGAGCCACACACTAATCTTCAGACCTAAATGTGGAAAGCATTAACCCAAATGAAAAGACATAAATCAGGAGGGGAGCTTATGGCATAGAGGAAAACAGCTCTTCTCAGTGAGTGAGTGCCTGGGCTATTGCACAAGAGCTAAGTGAGTCACCAGCTAGTGAGGGGAGAACCAGGGAAGGAGCAGGGAGGGGAGCCCCCATTGGGACTGGCGGGTGGGAGGGGCGGAGGGGTTGCACAAACACAGCTGTAGGTTCATAACTAGCCACACTTCATCAGCAGTCTGGCGTGGGGAGCGTGGGGGCAAATGTCACCTTCCCCCCCTCAACTCAGGAAGTGCTTCAAAATGTGTCCTCCCCAGAGAGGACAGCAGGAAGGACTCTCCCTAACAGGCAATGGGTCACCCTTTACAGCCTGCAGCTGTGTCCTGGGGAAGCAACTTTCTGGCCCTATAGAGAAATGCCTCCCTTATCCTTCCTTGGCTACAATTCATACTTTTTGGGGGGGCTCCCTAATCCCTATGGTTAACACACAACTCTTGCCCTACTTTCCTACCCATCTCCACTGTCATTTCACATCTTTTCTTCCTTTCCTTGTCCCAAACTCCATTCTCTATACAAGCTCCTATTACCAGGGTAAATACCTCAACGCCCCACTCCACCCTGTCCTTGATCACTAAAGATATCATCCTACCTTCCTTTAAGACCTGACCTCAACCACCATCCCCTCTAAGAATAATTCCCAACCTTCAAGTCCTTAGTACTTACAATGAGCCAGGCATATTGCCCATGGATGTGGCAGCAAGGAGGAACCCCCAACAGATAATTCAACTGGGAGGTTGGCAGCACCAGGAGGTTTGAACCCCAGAGACTCTAGGACTTACTTTGACAATGTACTGACTTTGAGCAGAACTCCTCACCTCTCTTCATCATCCTCATCTGACATAGATGAAATGAGAGGTTGGATTCTGAGTTCAACGGGTCCTTTAGATACTGATAACACTCTGAAAGAGACACCCCAAATAAAACTGATTCCCTCCAAGAGTACCTGGCTGCATGGGGCTCACCCCAGAAAGCTGCACCCAAGAGGACACGCCCAGGGCAGAGTGGAACTGGACAAGTAGTCAGAAACTAGTGGTCAATAAGAATTGGTCAATAAATGATCAATAAGAATTATCTGCAAGCCCTCCCTGGTGGCACAACACGTTAAAGCACAGTGCTGTGAAGCTATCTGCAGCCACTATGGCATGTTTGCTCTCCGGCCAGGGAGCTGACCCACTTGGCACAGCAGACCTCTCCTGACCCACTGGCTACTCCTCTCAGCAGTGTATTTCAGTCCATCTGCCTGTTCTATTTCCCACTTTGTCTCTGGTGAATCCTCTTACCTTCTGCACCTCTGTATGCATAAATAAATAAATCTTTAATAAATGAATGAATGAATAAGTAAATAAATTTGCACCTGGTGGTGCAATAGGTTAAAGAACAGCACTACCAAAGCTAACGGCAGCACAGCTGCTTCAGCATGAGTTCAATCCCCAGCCAGGCTGCTGACCCACATGGTGCAGCAGCCCTCTCCTGACCCGCCTTCTTCTCCCCTCACCACTGAACTTCATCGATCTGCCTGTCTTACTCCCAGCTCTATCTCTGGTGAATCCTCTCACCTGCTGCACCTCTGGCATATACCCCAGTTCTTGTGTGCATAAATAAATAAATCTTTAAAAAATTATTTACAGAAAATCTCATCCACCTACGAGCAGGCTGTGAACTTAGAGGGCAAGAGGCAGAGAGTTCAGGGTGGAGAGGGCATTCCAGGACAAGAAAACAATCATTCAACAAATAGTGGTGGAGTACCCTTGATAGGTAGGCACAATTGTAGATGCTAAGAGGCAGCAGTCAACAATAAAAAGATCTGTTCCAGTGAGTTACATTCTCATGAGAGAAGATACACAACCCACAGAAAGCCTGACAGACAGGTAAATTATCCAGTTTTGTTGAAAGGTGATGAGTGATGGTGAAACAGAAAGAGTAGATGGTGGGCAGAATGAGCAAGAGACTTAAAGGAGATAAAACAGTGGATTAGTTTTGGTGGTTGTAGTCCAAATTACCACAAGGTGAGAGTCTTAAAACAACACAAATGTATTCTCTTACAGGTCAGGAGACTGAAATGGGTCATGGGGCTGAATTTTAGGTGTTGGCAGAACTGGTTCCTTCTGGAAGCCCTAGGAGAGGTCGGATTCCTTAACTTTTCCAGCTTCTGAAGGCTGCCCACATTCCTTGGATAATAGCCCCTCCTTCAAATCACTGAACTTCCTGCTACTCCTGACCTTGTCCTCATTATTCCCTCTTAAAAGCACCCTTGTCATCACAGTAGGCCCACCCTTATAAACCAAGATCATTACCTCCATCTCCTTCTCCTCCTCTTGACACTCCTCTTGGCAAGCTCCTTAACTCGGTCATGTCTGTAAGTCCCACTAGCCTTGCAAGGTAACATTAGGAGTCTTCTGGAACTAGACATGGCCATCTTTGGAAGACCATTACCCAGATCACTTCAGGGAGGAGTCGGTCACAAGGACTGCAAAGCCTTAAAGAAAGTGTGCCTGGGCTGGCTGAAAGAACACCAGGTGGAGGCAGTATCTTAGGAGAGGACTGAGGGCAGTGAGCTGGGAGGAGCAGACCCTGAGGTCAGGGCAGCAGCACCCTGCCAGTCACTATCAGGGCTGGCACTACCAGGTTTTAGTGTCACATCATAGTGGCCCATTGGAATGTTCTGAGAAGTACAGCAGGATCAGTCTCATTATTTAAAAGAATAGGCCATTTTGGGGGGTAACTTTTTAATTGAGGAATATAGCTTTAAAACCCTGCAATTGATTTAGGGGAACAGATTCACACCTCTTCAGATGTTATGTCATCACACAACATCTACCACCAAATTACCCATAGTCCTCTATCATAGACCACTGGGCCCCCCACTTTTTGTTTCTAAGTCTGTCTTCCCCTCAAGTAGCCTCAATTATGCACTCATATTTCTAGAGTTTCTTTTGGTTTAGTTTAGTTCCTTTTTATTTTCCACATGTAATGAAATTATCCAGTACTTGTCTTTTTCTTCCTCACTTACTTCATCTAGAATAATGCCCTCCAGTTCTGGATTCCATCTCTTTTTAGAGCTGAGTAGTATTCCATTGTGTATAAACACCACATCTTCTTAATCCGATCAACAATCTTACAACAGACTTTAGTTGTTAGTGCATGGGTTTGTCCTTATTTTTAATTGCTCTTTCTTTCATGAGCAGCCCTGACTTAGGGCAAAGGAGAAGGGGACTCAGGCAGTTTGTGAAGGGATCATCTCTACAACATTCCACTTACACAACAAAGTAAACAGACAAGCACAGTCACAACTGCAGCTAGAAAGTGGCAGCATGGAGATGGAGAGGAACAGAAGGGGTGTTGGGGTGTCATAAAAAAAAAAGAGTCCCCTTCTCCCAGCTGGGGTGCCTGGGAGAAACTTGTTTTGCTTCAGTCTAAGAGAAATCAGAAGATTAAAAGCAGTTTGGGAAAGCCAAACTATCAGATTTGAAAGGAGGAGAAAGGTCCAAAGAAAGGGGGCATCAGCTACCTAGCAAATGGATGAAGACACTGACTTCCCCCTGCTGGGATCTTCTTAGCCCGCAGGAAGGGGCCAGCATCACGTGCCCTACACAGTCACGCCCAGCCCAATCCTGGGGTTGTCTGAGGCTCTCCAGTTACATAAAGGCGCTGCCCTCCCAGCTTCTTTGCCAGGGTGCTGCCGTCCTTGACCTACTCATAGTAGGTTGCTTATAATTCATGCTTGATCCCCGTCAGCTTCTTCTTGATGGCATCCTCAGAGTCAACACATAGACCATTTTGCTCCTAAGGGTTGCTCATTCAGGGTCTCAGGCAGTAAACACCAGGTCCTCCTCATTGTTCTCCTTGGTCTCCTAGGTAACGTCTTAGAAGGTAGAGTGACAGTCCTTGTCTGGCAGCATCCTGACAAAGATGTTAGAGGGGTTGTCTATGGTCTGGCTCACATCACCTGCCAGATTCTACTTGCCTCTTCCAGTGTGATGTTCCTGCCCTCTCTCAGGCAAAAGAGGAATGCCTTCTGCTTCTTCACCTGCTCTAATGTGGATGATTTAGGCATATCCACCATCATCCAACTCTTCGATGATGTCATCAGCAGCAGCCACGCCGGGAGCCATGTTTCCAGAAGTGAAAAGGAGCTCGCTAGAGGAGCCAGAAAAAGCGAGAGCCGCTGCAGGTGCTGCTGGAATCCAAAAACTGACTTTAAGAAGATTGATTGGGAAGGAGATGTAATAGTCTGAGGTCATGATGATGGTGGCTGTGTCTGGGATCAAGGTGCCAACAGTGGGTCTGGTGAGCAGTGGTCAGATTTTTGAAAAATTTAATTGGAAAGAGAAGCCAACATACTTATCTAACACACTGAACCAGGGATGATAAAGAGGAGTCAAGACTTCTGAGATTTTGACCCGGGCAGCTGAAGGATGGACTTGCCTATTACTGAGCCAGGAAAAGCTACAGGTGGCCCAGATTGGGCAGGGAAGTCAGAAATGATGTTGTGGACAGGCTGAATGAAGATGTCCAACAAGGAATTGGACGTATGAATCCACAGGTCAAGAGCACAGTGTGATTAAAGACTGGAAATGGGTTGGCTGACCTGAGGCTGTAGGCTCCCGCAGCTGTGGAGGATTGTGCTGGGGCCTGGCTGGAGCTGAGGATTTGGATCTGGACTTTCCCCTGTGAGCAGTGGGAAGTGCCTGGACCCTACTGGGACCTGGGGTATGCAGCTGGCTATGTCTACCCCAGATTAAGTTTGTGAGTTGGGCACTACTTGCAAGACAAGGCAGAAGAGGCTGAGTAAACAGGGATTTCGCCTTAGCCCTCAATTGCACAACTAGGCATTTTTCCACTTACACAGCCACAGGGTGGGAACTGAGTGAAGAAGGGAGGGGAGCAGGGCGGGATTCAGGAATGTAGTCCTACCACAGGCTCCAAAATCCGCAGCTGCTAACAGCTCACTCACTACCTGATCAGCTCTCCATATTGTCCTTGGGACCCCCGCTTCCCTGGGATGGGTTCAGGGAAGTCCTTGTATCTATGAGCTGTTGCATAGTATCAGCAGGGTAGGTGGCCAGACTGTGTGGGCACCTCCTAAGGGACACACATTTTGTCTTGCACTGGGCACTGTATCACCACACACCATGGGTACAAATGGAGATGTTTAATGCAAGGGAATTCCCAGGGGCAGGTGGCACAAGTTCCAAACCTCCCTGACACTTTCATCTATTGATCTATTTGCCAAATATCTAGTGAGAACCCATCAAGTGCCAGACACTTTTTCTGGACATTTTGGGAATGTCAGTAAACAAACTTGAAGGGAATAATAAGTCTCTGCTTTCATGGACCAGTCATTCCAGTGCAGGGTAAGTAGGCAATAAAAACAGTAACTAAACTATAGGGAATATTAGGAGGTGGTGGAAGAAAAAAAAATAGAGCAAAGTGAGGGAAATAAGTAATTCAGGATAGACTAGGGGGCAGAAGACAATTTTAAATAGTTCAAGATGCTACAATTTCTTCCAAGTCATAGTTGAAGAGCTTTCTAGTGCTCTGCACACATCCCTCCATTCATTCATCAGTGACTGAGTGCTCACCCCAGAAGTTCCGTCTTTCCTCTCTTGAAGTTTACATTTGGGGAGATAGAAGTTAAGATAATTCTAGAAGTGTCAAGAATGAACACACTGTCATTAGGATTCCTGTGAGGATGCTAGTCACAGTGAAACAGGAAACTTTCAAGGACAAAGAACCCCCACCCCCACCCCCCCGTCCCACCCCAGGATCTGCTTCTTGGCTCACTCCCTTCTCTCTCTTTCTCACCAACTTTCTCCCATCATCACCAAGACCTGAGTTTAAACTGCTCACTTCTCACTCTGCTCTTTTCTCAGTAACCCGAAACCACACTTCAGTGGCTTCTCTGGAAGCTGCCCACAAAATGTCCTTACACCTCACCTATCAGCTCTGAAGCAGCTACTGGTTTAGGGCCTTCTCAACCAGCTTGTTCTTTCCATGCATCAGACCAAATGACTCTTCTTGAAGCACTCTCCCTAATACTGATGGGGATAGGCCTTCAGGCTGTCAGCTCTGAGTCTTCCTGGTAGGCAGGTTTTGACTTTATTTCCTGGCTGGTCTCACTCCCAGGGGGCCACACAACCTGTGGACAGGATGAACAGGGAGGAGCTAGGCTCCTCCAAAGGCCAAAGATATTAGGTACTTCATGATTCTGACCATAACTAGGTTAGTCAGAAGCACTAACCACCACTGGTAACCACCACTGGAGTTTTCCTTTTTGGACAGAAGCCAAGGCTGACCTTTGGTGCTCATTATGACAGTGACCTAGCCTCTGGAACTCCCATCCCTAGGCACCCCACATCTAGTTGCGAGCCAGCTGGACCAGTACTTCTCCAAGCCCTAGCTGAAGACACAGACACCAGGAGGAACCACCAGGTTCAGTCCCCAGCTCTTCCCACTTCCCTATCATAATTTTTCTGGTCTCATCTCTCAAAGATGTGGGGACTCCAGAAGCTGGGGAACCATGGCTTTTCTTTCCATCCCACTACTGAGTTGCTTCCAAATGACTCGGCTAGACCAGGATCCAATCCTAAAACCATGAGTAGAAATCTATTCCCGAAAGCACAACATACTTAGCAGCAAAGCTTCCTGAGCCCTCCATAACTCAACAACTTCTCAAACAGGCCACTGGAGGTGGAAGAAGGAGCCATGTAGAAAAGATCAGCTATGGGTGTCTATTCCCAAGCCATCCCCATTTTCTTCCTTTTTCACCACTTCCCCCCTTATAACTGCCAAGTGCTGGGACCCCAAACTAGGGAGCCCAAGTGAGTGTGCAGACATGGTTAGGATGGAGCAGTGACAGCTGCAGGGCTGCCCTCTATGAATTGAAATACAGAGAGAAATGCCATACAGTGGTTCAGATCATAGGCTCTGGACAGAGAAGACCTGGGTACCAAACACACCACTGTCTGGGTAACATGGAAGAAAGCACTTACTACTTGCAGTCACTCAATTTCCACATATGTAGAATGGACCTGGTGTTACTTACATGTTTGTATAGGAAGAGGTACACAGGTATCCCCCACTAACTGAAAGTAGCTTGTCTTATGAAGCCTTTTGTAAGTCAGTAAGATCAAAAAATAATTTACTTGGAAACTGTTTTGTATTTTTCCAGACCCAAAAAACCAATCTACCAAATCATACCAGAAAACTTATCAAAACTTAAATAATACTCATACGTAGCAAAAGCAGGAAGTAAATGTAGCAAAAGCAGGAAGGAGATGACAAGTAATACACCCCGTAGAAAGTAGCTGCAGAGGAGGAACTCGCTGGGGCGGCTTCCCTGCTCAGGGAACGCAGACTCTAGAAACAGCTGCTACAAAGCCAATACTGAACACTATTTGCAACTTTCACCTTTTGTCATAAAAGCAAAATTGCTCTTTGAATTCTTTCAGCTAGTGCAAGTAGATACTAATTTAGCTCTTTCATAAATGCAAAGCGGGCGTAATGCCAACATTCCAAGAGTGGGGGATACCTGTACTCAAAAGCATACTCATTTATCCTCAGGCCAGACAAGGAGCCAGCTGGGGCTTGGTCACCAAGAATCCCTCAACTTTAACATTGACCTGAGCGCTCAGTGCAGATTTGGGGGAAAGACGCTTGTGCTCATGGTGAGAAACTACGTCTGCTCTTCACCTTTTCACATTTGCACGGTGTGAGCCAACTTACCACCAAAGCCTTCATTTTCACCCATAAACCCAAAGCATGACTTCATGTGGTTGTAGAATTAGCTGAAATGTGAAAATGTGCAGGATGAATATCTTCATCTCTTTTAAGGTTGAATCGGAAACTGCATGTTCAAACGCGTATTTTTATATCTTTTCATTTGAATACCTTTATACGGAACAGACACCTTCCACGTTGTACATGCCGTTGACGCTCAGCTCTTGGACTGGGAAGGCAGTAACAGCCGATTTCAAGTATCCTGTTTAGAGCAGTGATCCTGGAGCTTCAGTGAGCACTGAAATCTACATACTCCCACTTCTTACTGAGCAGGTCTGGGTGGGATCAGAGCATATGCATACCCATAAGTTTCCAGGTGATGCTGGTCCATGGACTCTGGTTCAAGAAGCCTGCCATCTGAATATGAGTCCAGAAAGAGTCTAGGAATCACCCAGTAAGATCTCAAGAACTCCACATCTGTGCCTGGTTAACAGCATCTGGTTCAGTCCGGCTGTTGAACTGACACTCAGCTGTTCCATCTCTCAACTCACACATAGGCAGAGCTGAGGGTGGGAGCCCCAGCAATCCATTCATCACTCATCTGTGGGCCCCCTGGGTCCTGTTTCCTATCCCTTAGGGCCTCCAAGCACACCCTTCAACATCCAGTTACAGACCCCCCTCCTAGAGGGTCACCCACTTGCCCAGCCCCAAACCAGGGCTCTTTTCCACATTTCCAGGAACAGACAGGAGTGACAATTCACGGGAAAACTCAAGGCTGGGAGGGTGGAGTGTGAGGCCCCAGGGAAGGGAAGGGGTGCAGCAGAGCCCGGGGCCATTGATTGAGGGCCAAACCCCTCCATCCTGAGCAGAGTCCGAGAGACAGTGGTCTGCAGGGCCCCAGCCAGGCACCCACACACAGTGCGCCCAGTGTCCCTGCCACACAATGCACAGAGGCCAGCAGGGCAGGCAGCCAGGACCCACTCATGCCGGTACCATCTGGGAACCCTTGCCAGGCCTCGGAGGGTCTGCTGAAGAAGCTGGACTCTGTCCTGGGGCACAGTCGGGCTCTATTCTTATCTCAAGGGGGAATGCGTGACTCTCCTTGCAGTGAATGGGGGCTCCTGGCAAGGTGGAGGAGGAACAGTGCCTTCACTGTACCCGCAAGGGCTCCCCACACGGCTCCCAGCTCTGACCAGCCCCTCGTGGTGGGGCCTTGCACAGGCTCCAACAAGGAAAGGCCAGGCCAAATGTGGACAAGAGAACGAGGAGTCCAGAGCAGACCTCCCTCACAATGTAGAATGCAATGGGGCTTGATGGGAAACTCGTCCAAAATCAAGACCCGACAAAACAGATCCTAGAAACAAAAGCCAAAGAAAGGTCAGGGCTCATAAACCTGTGTGCCCCCAACAGCCCTTCTGACAGGCCGGGGCAGCCACACGCCTACCTCCTCCAGCACCACTTACGGTAGCAACAGACCCCCTAGCACTCTTACTAGACAGCAGAGCCGCGACAACACTTCCAGACATCTGGAGGCAGAGCCAGGGCTGCAGCTATGTGCTCGGAGATTCAGATCACTCACCATCAAACCTGCAAGTCTGAAAGCGCCGTGGGTGAATTAAGAGACAAGTGAAGGTTACAGTGAAGTGCCAGGGTCCAAGGAGGTGCCAGAAAAGTTAAAAGACAAGTGAGAGTAACTGGGGGGCGGGGGGCTTAAAATATTTACGCCTTCCCCACCATGAGCTAAGTATAGCATTCTGTGACCAAGTACTACTGTTCCCATTTTAAAGCTCAGAAAACAGAGTTTCCAGGAAGATCAGAGATTGTCAGGAGGTTGTTAAATAACAGAATTTGGACAGGCCTCCAAGTGCAGCTCTCCTCTGTGATATGACCCCACTCTTGGGAGTGGCGGGGGCTAACTGGGTGTGGAAGGGTAGGCAGAGGCCAGGCAGGAAGGAGAGAGAGGGGTGTCCCGGGCACCGTGGCAGCTACAGGCATTGGGATATGCTGCCACATTTCCTCTCTTGCAGAACATTTTAAAATGCTCCCTCCTCTAGGCCTGCACCTCCAGTGTGGTCAGCACAGGGGCATCAGGCATTCTTGAGGGCTGCCTCTCAGTACGACTTTTCTACAGAGCAGTATGACAGCATTGGTCAGCGGGGCCACCATCAAGGCTCATTAACTGCAGCAGCCTCTTCGTTCCACGGAATTATCTCAGCACAAAGCGATATCCTCATGGGGACTATCAGCTTCAGTGATTTTAATAACAGCAGCGGTGGGGGGAGGGGGGAGGAAGTAACCTCAGTGTCCACTAGGGGGTTGTGAATAATAAATACAGGAGTTTCCCCTCTTATCTTTGGAGGATACCTGCCAGGACCTCAGGGAATGCCTGAAACCGGACAGCAATGAACCCTATCATATACTATCCTTTTTCTATATCAATCTACCTATTATAAAGCTTCATCTTAAGCGAGGGACAGTGAGGGGTGAACAATAACAATTATGATAACAGACTTTTTAAAAAGCCATGTGAATATCCTCGCTCTCAAAATAGCTTATTTTGGGTACTGTTTTCAGTTCATGGGTAACTGGAACCCCAGAAAGTGGAGGCGTGGATATGAAGGACCTGCTGTAGTTCATCCAAGCCATGAACGAATAGCCAGGAATAAAAGTAATGCTTTAGATACATTTGCTCACGTAGACAGATATTCAACAAAGATTAAGTTTCAAGAAAAAAGCAGGTTATACAACTGTATGTGTAATACTACAGGATGGTGTGGGGAGGTTGTTCCTTCTTTCTCAGGATGAATGGGGAGAAAAAGGTGACAAGGCATGGGTGGGGGGGGAGGTCTGGGTGGGGTTGGGAGTGGGGCTGGTGGCAGGGGGCTCACTGAGGGTGGGGGCTGCTGGGGCATTTACGCTAAGTCCTATTTAGCCATCCTCTGGATCAGCCTGAAAGTCCTATGAGAACATCTGAAAAATATCTAGCTCGTGAATCTTTCACCCTGCTGCGCTTCACCCTCACACATACCCAACCTCCTAATGCAGCTGCTCTCATAGAGGATAGGGAGCCCGAGATGGTGGTGTCCATGGGTGAACAGGTTCGGATTGCTGTGGGACACTGCCGGCCTGTTACCTGGACTTGAGCTACCTGGCCATCTAATGATCTCAAAGTGGCCCTCTGATCCATAGGGGACCCACAGAGGATGCTGAGCTTGCTAATACCCTTGGGGTTCCTTGGGCACCAGCTCACCAGCAGTGGTAGAACCAGTGTTTCAAGGAAGGAACATGCTGAATGGACCTTTCTTGCAAAGGAGAGCCTGCTTCTCACACATGGAAAAGTGTGCTCCAACTAGGAAGTCGGAGAGACATCTCTCAGGAGAGAGAATTCTCCTCTCAGAGAGGTTATCTGTGAATAATGAATGGGTGTGAGGGAGAAGACAGAGAGGGAATTCACATGCCGGCGTGTACTCACAAAGGCGCAGGCACACACATCCATGAGCGCACACCCTCATGATCTCCTCCTGTGTTTGAAAAGTTGACAGAATTTGGGACAGCTGCAATCAATAGTCCTCTTTTGAGGCTTAGGAGCCAAGCCCAGCGAGGAGGGGTGGAAAGAGAATATGCAGCCGAACCAAGCAGATCTCATCTCAGTGACAGAGAGAGGATAGTGCCAGCCAGTTCTGGGTTCGAGTCCCAGTTAGGTCCCTTTACTGAACTGGGTGATCATCTTTCTGAACCTGTGGGCCTGGGCTTCCCTGACTGGAGAGTACTGGGACTGCTGACCATACACCTGCTAGAGCCCTGGGTGTGATGCCGGTTGCTTACTGGACTGAACACCCAGGGCAAGTCACCACCTGTCTCTAGGACCCAACTTCCTATCCTGGGAGAGAGCTGCAGGTCGAGAGTTGAGCCCACGCCACTGATAGGTGTTAGCTAGCACTCTATTGTTTGCTGTTGTTTTTAATTTAAGTCAATTACCAACATTACAAGATGGGCAGAGTTGGATGTCAGGCTGGGGATGCCATTCCTCAGGACTGGCTGGTGCTGCCTGTTTCTGATGGCAGGCAAGTCCTAGGATCCTAGTGATTTGCTGGACTCCCAACATTGAACCTGTGCCCCACTGGAGTTCACCCAGTATTTCATGGCTGTATCGGCTTCACTTTGATGCTGAGTCAGTTAATAAGCAGTCACCCGTGGCGTGGTGAACCCCTGGGGAAAAGGCAGTGTGAACCCCACCAGTTCACATCAGGGTTTTCAGGGATCACTACAGTGATCCCTGCAGTGTTCCAGATGGCCAGCTGGGGGCCAGCAGGTTAGGGGCTAGGCTTCTGCTTATTGGCTCTGTGGTGTGGAGAAACCTTCTTGAAGTACTGCCTGGGATTCTCACTTTTGCTTCCTTCAGAGAGTTCCTCCTCAACAGCCCTTCCTCCTCAACAGCCCCACCCAGTTGCACTGAAAGCCTTTTCAGCTGGGTGCTCACAGCCAGAGAGATTCAGAGCTGGAGAATTTAGTTCTTCCTTGAGAGTTTGGATTTTACAGACAATAGCCAGGGGGCAACTGGACCTTGGCAGAGAATTCTCCCATGACCAGAACTCTGACTGCATCCCTCTCTGAGATGTGATGTCCCATCTCTGTCCCCACTAAGTGCCTGAGGCTAGACAAATTCTAATCAAGCTGAGTTAGAACCAAAGCAAAAAGCTCGGAGTAAATCGTAGAACCCCAAGCCTCTCCCTAGAAATGCTGATTAAGGCACCAGAACCACACAAAGATCTGAGCCGATTCCAAGACCACCTCTGGGGTCACATAAGCTCTCGATAGAGCACACGCAAGCCCTGATTCAGACTTCTAAACATCTGGGGTTTAGCTAATCCTCTGCTCTGGGGTGTTCAGCTTGGGTGGACTCCAGGAGCAGCAGTGCTGGTGGGAATCTGGGCCCAGTTTCCAGGGGGCTGGGCCAGGCTGTGGAGCCCCGCACACAGTCCCTCATGCTGCAGCCCAAGTCACACACGAGGCCGTGATGCATACTCCTGGCCCACACCCACAGTTCCGGGTGGCCCCCCACCCAACCCACACATGGGAGACCACATCGCTACAGGATTCCATTCTGCGGTGGAGGCCGTGAGAGGAAGCAATTCCCTAATCCCCTTCCTAAATCAAGGCCAAGAAACAACTTGTATTCTACAGCACCACAGACAGCACTCTCGCTGCCCAGCTGTCCCTGTGTTGACCTCTGCTGCAGAGGACTTCTGAGGAGTCATGACGGGAGTGGTGGGCGGGTGGGGTCCCCGTGCCCACAGGCCCACAGCCAGGCTCCCCGCCTGGGAATCAGCTCTGGTCTTCAATCCACAGACTGTGGAATTCCAGAGCAGACTGAGGCCAAGTGCCTCCTCCCTCCACACTCACCCTTCACTGGGCCAGAATGGAAGAGTTGGTTTTTATTCAATAGCATAATCTGTTGCCTGTTTCTATTTTCAGTAAGAATTTTCACAGGTTCTTGTTTCAAATTCCAAACGAAATCACCATCTAATGTCAACGATCTTGGTTTTGTTTTCCCCTGTGGGTTACTAGACATATAGGAGAAGTGTTTCTTCACCCACCAGATTATGTGAGTTAAAAGAAGTCTTAATCACGAGAACGTCAAGCCCATAAAATGGGAAACGACAGTCTTTTCAACAAATAGTAGAGACAGATGTCCACACATAACAGATGTTCACATGCGAAAGACTGAAATGAGACTTCCTTCTCACACCATTTACAAAAATTAATTCCAAATAGGTCAAAGTTCTAAATGTAACCAATAAAACTAGAAAGTGCTTAGAAGAAAATATAATGAAAAATCTTTGTGACCTTGGATGAGGCAACGGTTCCTTAGGTGTGATAAGAAAAGCACAGGCACAAAAGAAAAAAAAAATAGACTTCAGAAAATTTAAAACTTTTATGTTTCAAGGGACACCATCGAAAAAAAGAAGACAACCTACAGAATGCGGGAAAAAAACTGCAAATCATGCAGTACAGGTTTCTATCACTCTCTGAATGCAGAGCATTTCTAGATAAACCTTTCATAAGCCAACATGGTATAACACAAAGAATTAACATTAACTGGTAATTCTTATGGAAATATTTTCGAACATTTCCAGACCCAGACAAGAACCACCAGATCATACCAAATAATACAGAAAACCAAAATAACACTCGCAAGTGGTAAACACAGGAATGCTAGGATAAATACACAGCCGATGCCTAACAGCTCCTGGGAAGGAGCTCACGGGGCCATTCTGGCGGCTCAGGAGCCGGGCTTCCACTAGAATGTCTGTTGCAAAACCAGCCCTGACTGCTAGTCTTGTTTTTTTCTTTTTTTTTTCTGCAAAAAAATCCTCTTCCGATTTCAGTTATCAAAAACAAGAGTAAGGATCTTTCCTGAAGGTGTAGTGGTAGAAGGGAACTTTTGAAAAGTAGGAGATACACACATACCTGATAGGGGAATTATATCTGGAATGTATAAAGAACACTTCAATAGCTAATAAAAAGACAGCACAGATAACAGGCCAGTAGGCACGTGAAAAGATGTTCAGCATCATCAGCCTTCAGGGAAATGCAAATCAAAACCACAATGAGATACTGCTTCACACCCACTAGAATGCCTGCAAGTAAAAAGATAGAATAGCAAGAATTGGCAAGGATGTTGGAGAAATCAGATCTTCTTCCAGGTGTGAAAACTTGGCAGTTTTGGAAAATCCTTTAACTGATCCTCAAACGGTTAAGCAGGGTTGCCATGAACCCAGCAATTCTGAGTTCCTGGTCTTCGACCCCAGGTGTAAAAGGGTATATACCACATGCAGCTGATCACACACATCACCAAGTCTGTCCACACAGCCTTGATTCGATCTCTGCACGGGCTCATATTCAAAGAAACCTCATGCTAGCAACCAAAAATCATATTAAAAAACAATTTGATCTTTAAAGTCTTGAAAAAAAGCGTGATGGCAACATCACTCATAAAATGCAGCAAAATTTAAGATCCTCTTCGCTCTTCAATCTGACTCACAAACATTGCAGCTGTCCCCAAATTTCCCTCCTCCCTTTCTCCCAACTCCTTCCAACCCTCTACCACTTGGGTCTCTCTCCCTGAAGACATGCTCCATAGAGAGACAGCAGACAACCTGTACACGTCTTCAAACTCAACCTTTCTCTCTCCTTCCTGAAAGCAGCCTTCCAGACTTTTCCAACCCCGTCCTGCTGCCCATTACTTAAATTTGTTCCTCCACACGAAAGCCAGGGACTCGGTCAGCCAGATAAAGTTCTCCTAAACCCAAAAATGCAGGGAGCAGCAACAGCAGTAAACCCTGCTGGCTTACGTTTGTTTACCTTTAACGTGTGCTTTCCTGCCTTCACGCAGTATGAATAAAACAGCAAGTCAGGCAGGCACAACACATTCCTTTCCTTCCCTATCCACCCACAGCTCTGGTACTACCTCCCAAGCTCCATGCCCCGTGAACAGGCAAGATGTAGAGCAGACACCGGCCAGTCTCAGAGCTGAAAGGTGGTGGTGGTGATGGGGTGCCCACCAGCTGGGGAGCAGGGGGGGTATCTGCTTTGCTCAGGGCTGGATGCCTAAGCTCTGGAAGGAAATGTATTTTCAGCAGAAGATCAAAGGAAGGAACGCTAGCAGAAAACAGTGGGAAAGACTTGGAGCTGTAATATTTAAGGCGAGATGAGATATTTTCGTGTTTAGAGTTGGGAAAAGAGGTTAAAGGGCAAGGGTATAAATTAACAACTTGGCCCACTGACCACAAGGGTGGGGTACAGCCTGTAACAGCACAAAGGACTGTCTGAGGGAGAACTAGACACCCTGAATTAAAGCCAATGCCTCCCAAAAAACATCGTCTGTCTTTTATTAATCTCGATGTCACCCTGACAAAATACCCTGTGACTAACAACAATGTGACTGGGGGGTGGGTGTGGAGCTACTTCCTCCATGCATCAGATCATATCGTGGCGTGTGTCTTCAGACTTGGTCTCAGAACAGGATTTCTCCTGGGGGCTTGTAAACCCCTTAGTTCTTGTTGTCTCCTAATCCAGTCAGAGGTCTGGGAGTGACTGAGGTCTTCAGAGTTTCTCCCAACTCAGCACCATGGTGCTGTGTTCCCCCAGACTGTGAAAGGGTGGCTGACACGTTTTCTTCTCACAGGAAAAGCGAAGCAGCTGTATCTAAGATGAGACTTTCAGTATCTCCTGTCAGTGTCTCCTTCAAAGTGAACCCCCAAGTCTAGTGCTTCCCATCACACTTCTATAGATGAACTGCCACCCCTCAGGGTCTTTCTGCCTCAACTCCTAGCTTCTCCAGAGTGGTGCTTTAGGACAGGAAACCTGATTGAGTCACTCCCAGGTCACAACTCTCCAATGGCTTCCCTTCACACTCAAAAAAAGAGTCCTTTGGAGGACCCCCAAGGTTCTGCATGAGTTGACCTCCTTGACCTCTCAGACGCCAAGCCCTCTCCTGCCTGCTTATCCAACTGAAGCTGTACTTGAATTGCCACCCTACCTCAGGGCCTTTGCACTTGCCATCCCTGCTGCCTGGAACACTCTTCTATCAGCTCTCCACATAGCTCAACCCCTCTCTTCATGTATTTCCCTGCTCAATGTCACCTCAGGCAGAAGTCTTCCTTGACTAAGCCTCTTTCCAACCTGCCTCACTCTCTAGCCCCTCTCCCTGCTTTATAAATCTTCATACGATTTATCACTTAGCAGGCACAGGCAGGTCTCCCCTGCTACCTGAAAGCAGAGTGTTCCTATGAAACCTCTCATAAGCTGAGACAGTGTAAAGCAAAGAAGCAATTACCATTCACTTATGAGAAAACATTTTTGAGCCTTCGCAGACCAGCAAATAACCTACCCAGTCATATCAAAGAAGACATAAAACCTAGACTAATTCTCACAGGTAGTAAAGTGGAACTGACATGATAAATACACAATCTTTAGGAAGTAGTTCCAGGGGAGGAGTTCGGCGGGGTCACTCATGTGAAGCGTGCTTGCTGCCTCCATGACAGTTGCTGAAAAACATACTCCGGCACTGTTTTTGCTTTTTGCCTTTTGTCTTATAAGTTAAAATCCTTTTCAGATTTTTTGGTTAGGAAAACAGGTACTAATGCAGGTCTTTCATCAAAACAAAGTGGCACCAACACAAACTTTCAAAAAGTGGGGGCCCGCACATAGACATGTTCATTTGTTTACTGGAATGTGAACTCCACGTGCAGAGACTGGGCTAGTCTGTTTACTGCTGTATTCCTAGAGTCTGGGACAATTCCCAGCACATTGCAGTTATTCAATGAATATTGGTTGGTTGGATGAATGAGTAAGTGAACCAATGGATTCTTGGTTGATGACGGTACAATAAATAAGATCATGTTCCCCCTCATTCTGTATGTTTTTCATGATTCTTTTACAGATGGCAAAGCATTTAAATAAATGCAGAGGAAGAAACTTGGCTCACCGTTATACTACCAAACTAGCAAGAAGGGAAGGAAGGGAGGAAAGCTGAGCTATGTCCATTTTAAAGACAGAGATACTTGGATGTGGGGTACTTGTTATCAGTTTTTTTTTAAGGTTTATTTATTTATGCACACAAGAACTCAGGTACAGGCCAAAGGTGTGGGAGGTGAGAGGATTCAAAAGAGACAGAGTAGGGAGCAGAACAGGCAGATTGAATGAAATACACGGCTGAGGAAAGCAGCAGGTGGAGAGGAGAGATTTGCTGTGCCATGTGGGTCAGCTCCTAGGCAGGGGATTGAACTCATGCTACAGTGGCTGCAGAGAGCTTCATAATGCTGTGCTCTAACCCATTGCGCCACCAGGGAGAGCCCAGTGGGGTATTTGTTAAAGGGACTAATGAAATGGACTATTCTGTCCAAGGCAAGGTTTGTCAATCAAAAACTGGAATCCAACTTTTCAGTCACTCTGTCCTATGCTCTCTCTACCCTCTGGCCTCTTTCAATAGTCTGTCCTTCTGTTAATCTATGAATATGGCTTAATTACATTAATATCTTACACGAAAAGTGAAAAAGCATATCATCTTGAGAAATGCTGAAAAATATCCTTTGATAAAAATCCACATCTATTTGGATCTTCAAAAACTCCTCTTCTTGGTACTAGGATCAGCCTTAGTTATATACTCTCCATGAGTACACAGCAAAACACACATTAAAAAGGATATTAAAATGCTAAATAGAAAATATAAATGTTATCTAAAACCAACAGCCAGCATCAAAGTTATGTGGAAACTCCCCCAAGGAATTCTCATTATAGACAGAATATGACTATTTATTAACATCCTTCTGGAACTATATATCACCAATAACCAATTTAAAAGCATAATTAAATTTCATTTACAGTAACAAGAAATATCAACTTCCTGGGAAATGGACAATGAAGGCAATCATATATAAGCCCTATGTGAAGAGGCCATTTATAAGAAACCAGCTATTGAGGAGATGCAGTGAAACTTAATTATGTTCCCGGTGTTTGTCAAGAGATATACGAGGGCAGATTTCTTATAGGAGTCTCAGGAGCAAAGTGAGACATTTGACATTTGTAGTTCCATTCAGTCCTTCCAATTACTAGCCCTTTGTAAAGAGGGCTAGTGTTATAATTCCCCCTTCATGGAAGTGCCACTGATAATTTCCCCAAATTTAGGTCATTCTGACTTCTTCCTACCACCAGTTCACCCAACCTTCTGCTGGTAGGATGGTATTCTAAAGTGTCAAGCTAGCTAGGCTGAGCTTCAATTTCCAGAATTCATTTTCTCACATCTCTGATCATGGTGGGCCATAAGAAGACAATCCCTGGGCGATATGGAGAATGACAGGGATGCATCAGTCTGACCTTGCAGCCCACGCGTATTGTTCATCGGCTGCCTGTCTTCGCTGCACAAAGCAGCTGCCAGGTGTCACTGCTCTATACTCCTTCAGATCCTCCTTCACCTGCTCAACCCCTGAGTCAGGAAGGTGTGGTCTGCACCTTGACAAAAGGCCTGACTTACAGGACACCCCACGACAAGGTCTGAGTCAGCTTTAGTTCATCCTCAAGGGGATCCAGCTCACCATCTACTCGTCTTGGGCATAGAGTTCCAGCATCAGAGGTGGAGATGACAGCCTAACAGACTGCTTAGCTAGTCCCACAACAGCACCTGGCCAATTCCCTGTAAAAGTTCTCCTTAAACTGCATGCATCTGGGCATGTGTGTATAGCGTGGTTTTATGTCACCATGTGTGTCTGTCTATACATGTACATCAATGTGCATGGTGTGCCTGCATATGTTTGTGCCTGTTTAAGGTTCATGCACACATGTGTCCACATACATGTGTTTCTTCAGCTCCACATGTGCACGTTTTCCACATGGCCACATGTTTCTATGCATACTCTGTCTGTGTGCACCTGTATACTGGGGTGGATCTATGTCCACACAGATATCCATTTGTCTGCAGAGTGTCGAGATATGTGCCCATATGGATGTGTGTGCCTACATGTCTGTGTTTGCCTGGATCTGTGTTTGTCCACCTGGTTCTGTTTCTCTGGTGGCTGCTAAGGTGCTCCTTATCAGAAGGCCCCTGGAGGGCAGGTGCTGGTGAAACGGAGCCTCACTAATAATGGAGGTTAGCTGTTGAAAGCTGGGATGTTGGAAAGCAGCAGAGACTCAAATCTGTCACTCTGCCCCTCCAGGCTGGCTACACATTAAAACAAAAAGAATGACCAAGTACTAGCTATGTCCACGGCACTGTGGACGCATGCTAAATGCAAAGGGTCCCACCGTCCTGCTGTGCCTCACTGGGTCACCCAGTAGCGGTGCACACACACGGATATTGTTGGGTGCTGGGCTGGCACCCTGCTGAGCCCCCTTGAAAGGCACAGAGAGACTGCTTCTGGACACCCAGAGAGGCAGCACCAGGACACTGGCTCGGGCTCACCCCTGGAATTTCCTGCACTGTGAGGCTGTTCACGGGCCACAATCAGGGAACATTAGAGCCACCGTTTGAATGAGTGTCCTGGCAGCCTAAACAGATCTCTGGACAGGGCAGGGCCAAGCCCCTAAGATCTGCGATCTGAATCTACTTTCCAGAGAGCCCCCTAAAAGGACATTAAAGGGGACGAGAGACAGGGCAGTGCAGGTGAACACCCTACACAGCTTGTCTGGAAAGACAGGGTTAGGGGCAGGGCTTTGGAATCACAAAGCCTCAGGTCAAATTCCAGCTCTGCTAGACACTAATCCCAGTGGCCTGGGGCAGCTTCCCACACCTCCTTGAGTTCCTCCTCTTTAAAATGCGTGATACTTTACCACAGGTGGTTGTGGGGCTGCTTAACATGTGAATATGTATTTTTATAAAACTGAATGTTAGTTATTATTTTGTTAAGAGGATCACTCTCAGAACAATGTGTCCCAGCCCACAGTGGTTAGACTCTAAGTTCTATCTGAAGGAACAGGGTAGAGGTATAAAGTTGGGGAGTAGGTACAAAGAGAATTACTAAGGCTGAAAGAAGCCGGTTAACCTTTCTAGTGACCTGAGAAATAAAGCCGATAAAGCAGACTACAGAGTAAACATATAGTAGCTGCATATTTTTAAAGGTTTAAAAAGAGAAAATATAAAATTAGAGCACTAAAGCCAGCTAAATTCTAAAGAGAGATATGCAGATGTCTCCATTCCAGATTTACATATAAGTTATGACTATTTTTTTGTAATTCCACACAACCCTGACCAAGCCGTTCAGTCCTGTTTGGAAATGAGTAACAGGGTGTGTGCATGAGCTGCCGAGATTCCTATGTGGGAGCCCTAACCCCCACACTTCAGGATGTGGCAGCATCTTTAAAGAGATGAGTAAGACAAAACGACAACACCAAAGTGGGCCCTGACCTGGCATGACAGGTTCCGTTATTGGGGTCCTGCTCAAAGCTGAGGAATCTGTGGCTCACCTGTCTGTGCTCCTCACCGTCCCTGAAACAGAACCAGGTGTGGTTGTCAGCACAGCCCAGAGCACAGGTGGCCCTGTGCCCCGCCGGCCCAGCAGCAACACCCCAAGGGAAGGAGAATGACTCTGATCAGGGCATTCAGCTCTCAGAGTGCGCTCTGGGAAGTTATCTGACCAGAGCAAATTCCAGGCAGATTTGTGCAGGCCAATCTCTGCAGAACCGCTAATACCGCACACAAAGGAACTGGCACGTGACAATGTAACTCACATCTGGGACCCTGAAATTCTAAGAATTGTCTTGCTTTGGGCTAGAAAGCAAGACTGGCCCGATATGATAAGCTCCTGCCTGCCCCCTGACCAGAACCACCTGACAAATACACCCAAATACAGACTCAGGCAACGGAACAAGGTAAGGGGCATAGAGGACAGAAGCCACTTGGCACTAAAAATCCTAAGTGTCTCCTGGAGGTGTATAGCCAGTTTCTAAAAAGGACCTCTTCACTGTGTCTGGACCACCCCCAGGCAGAAGATGGAAGACCACCTGAAAACCCACAGCCACAGCTGGCTGCGAGCACCCTGGTGTCTGGGGCTGTCTTCCCGGGGCACTGGAACAGAGGTACTGCAAGGGCAGACTGGCAGGACTGCTCAATGCACACCCAAAGGGAAGCAAACGAACCACCAGTGTAAATCAGAGAAGCACTGCAAGGCATAAGGGACATAATAGAAGCCCCACGTTCCTCTGAGCATGCCAGGCCCAGGGTTCTCCATGCGAAAGGTACCCTGGGACGGTCAGGCAATGTGTAAGATGAGAAGTTAATGGGAAGACAGTGGAGGTTTGGAAGAAACCTCATGAGGTGCCGCTGTCCCACTCAGTGTGGAGGTTCACTGACACTCCGGTCCTGGACCAGGCTCTGCATTCTCATAGGAGGAACAGCCCAACCCACGGCCTGGCCTGGCAGAGGGAAGAGGAGCAGCTTCCTTCTGTGTCTGCAGGCACTGTAGCTGCTGCTGGCAGAGCAGCTGGGTCAAGAGTGGACAGAGGTCATTAGAAGTCAAGATGGCCAGCCAGGCAGGCAGCACCTGGGACAGTCAGGCGCTCATAAATGAAGGCCACCCTGCAGCCCTCAGAGGTATAACCCTGAGCAAAGAGCTGGGCTCAGTGAAGTGGAGGCAAGATCGGCCACCTCAACACTGAGAAACTGCCCCTGCAGGGGCAGAAGCAGGTCTACGTGGGAAGGGGCCAGAGCAGCATCTTAGGATCTCTGGACCAGCAGGATCTGTCATTGGAAACCCTGTGCCTGTAGCAAGGGGATCTCAGGGACATGATGACCACAGACGGCAAGTTCAGAAACCCCACCCACATGTATACAGCATCTGGAGAGGCATCTGGAATCCCTGAAGAGGCATCTGGAATCCCTAAACTCTGGATGCCCACGTAGACAATCACCCGTCCTAGCTCCAACAAAATATCAAGTTGTCCTAAACTCTAGGAACTGAGGTCGATGAATCCAGGTTGAGAAGTATTTGTGCCAAGACCATATAGTTATGACCTGAACTAATGGTAAACAGAAAGGAAGGAGAAGAAACAGAATGTTCCACGCACACCGCCCACCCAGTCACCTCCCAGAAGTAATCCTAGACAAGAAGACCCAAAGAAATCCCTGAGAGAGGGTCTCGGCTGCCTTCTGAATCACTATTTTCACCTCTTTGTTTAGAAAACAAAACTCTTCTCAAGAGACAGGGGTCAATTCTCTAGAGCCTCACTAGTCAAAGCGGGGAAGGGGCCAGCCTCATGGGGACAGGCCAGAAATTCAGGTCCCCTGGCCCTTGGGGTGCCGTGGGTTGGGCTGTTCCACCTGTGAGAATGCAGAGCCTGGTCCAGGACCGGGGTGTCAGTGAACCTCCACACTGAGTGGGACAGCGGCATCTCATGAGGTTTCTTCCAAACCTCCACTGTCTTCCCATTAACTTCTCATCTTACACGTTGCCTGACCGTCCCAGGGTACCTTTCGCATGGCTTGCTACTCGGTAGCTGGAAACAGACCCACCTCGATGGGACATGACAGTCGCTTAAAGGCCATCTGGGGTTAGACTACAGACATAACTTATTTTAGGTCTAACTATTTCCGAATCTGGGTTCCTTGGGGCATGCTCAGTGGAGATTTAACGATTAAGTCAAGAATTTCCATAAGTAAGGAGGAAGCCAAAAAGCCTTTTTCAATGGCTTAGTCACTGGGTTTATTTAACTTTATTTTTAATGCGTTAATGGCAAAATATTTAGCCATACCTACTCAAGGAGCTTGAAAACATGTTGAAGTATTCTTTTCCTCACACTTGCACAAGATCCATTATGGACCCAGATTTAGGCTTGTGTGATAGGTGTCTTCACCATTCCAGGCAAAGCCTTAGCAATGGGTTTGGGAGTTTTGTTTTATTTTTGTTGTTGTTGTTGTTTTTTGGGGGTGGGGGGGGTATGTGTGTCCATGTGTTTTATCTCAGTGAAGTATAAATACACAACTGTTTTCCTGAAACTTGCAAAAACCTTCAGACAACCCTAATGAGGCTGATTTCTAAAGCAGCCAAACAAAAGGAAACGTCCCCAAAGTTTCTGTTAATGGTGTTTGGTCCCACAGCTGAGACTACCTACCACTTTGGAATTTACTAGCTATTTAAAGTAATAGGAACATCTTTCTATTTCCTCCTATGGCTCAAAGTGAGACTCTGAGACCAGCCAAGTGGGGTGAGAAATCTCACACACATAAACACAGAAAATACACTTGTGAAAACATAGTGGATGACTGTGTGTGTACACAGGAGATGGAGGGAGTACAGGCGAAGAAGGTACCCTGCTCTCATGCCAACTACGATTCCATCAAAGCTTCCCAACATCTAATTCAAACTGACCAATGTGAGTGTACAAAAAAGAAAACCTCAAAGAACATTTATCTAGATTTTAAAAGCCAGTGTGAACTCTGCCAAGAGCACATGAAAAAGAAGCACAGAACTCCAAGGCAAAAGGTCTGAATGCTCCGTCTGTCCTTTACCAACCGACACTCCTAACCTGGAGCAAATCACAAATTCCAAGCCTCCTGTGTCATCAGCCATAAAATTGAGAAGAAGTAACTGCTCACCCAGCTCAAGGCTCACGAGAATGTGTGCTGTGAGCACAGTCATATGTAACAGACAGAACTGTGAGGGCCATGCCAATCTGAATGATTGCTTCAAACGGGCATGTTCAGCCGAGGAGCTGGGGAAGACGGGTGTCGGAATTATCTGTATTTGTGTATTGACTTGTTAGATGCCCTTTGGTCTTGGAGTCATTTTTGCAGGGGTTTCTTTATTGGCTGGGTTTAACCTGAAGCCTTCTCTAACCCATCCCTCAGATGACCTTTTAGTGACAGTCAAGGAGCACCACGGGGTCCTCTTTCCAGATACTGTATTCCCCCTGTGTTCTGGATGGGGCCCCTGTCCAGAATGAACCTCCAGGCCAACTTCCTGTTGCAGAGGGTTGCCACCCAGCAGTGTGAGCTTCCACAGAAGAGGGTCCTTGTTTAAGGGCATAACATGTCCCAACTCATAGAATTTTAGATAATAAACCAAGAAAGAAAGCTATCAAATGATATATTTGCAACCTTCCATAAGAGACCTTTAAGGATTAGAAACTAAAAACTGAAGAAAAGTTTGACAATGCCACCATGTGACCCCACAATTTCACTTCTAGCTATAAAGGCAAGAGAAATGAAAACACAAGTCTACACAAAACTTGCACAGACATTTGTGACCGCCCCAAATTGGAAACCAAATGTCCATCCATTGGTAAATGGATAAGCAGTGTGTCCTACCCATAAAGACTGAGCTTTATGCTGCCGTAGAGAGGAACAAAGTACTGACACAGGCTACAACATGGATTCACCTTAAAGATAACATGCTAAGTGTGGGAAGTCAAACACAAAAGACCACATGCTGTGTGAGTCTATTTATATGAGATGCCAGGAACAGACAAAGCCAAAGAGAGAGTTATTCAATGGTGGCCTGGTGGGAAGATGAGACGAGGGGGAAGAACTGTAAATGGGTAGGGGGTTTCTTTCTGGGGGTTCTAGGAATATTCTAGAATTAAAAAGTGAACATGCTTTGTAAGAGAATTTTATTTTATGTGGCTCTCTCAGTAAAAAGTAGCATAAACACAAAGAGCTAGGAATAGTGGTTAACCAACTAAGTTTTGGAAGGTCAGGCCTAAAGGAGTCATCATTCACTAAATCTCAAGAGAAAATCAGGTGTGACATGCACATATGTCCTCTTACCTTCGACAGCAAAACCCCATATGGTCATGTCTCAGACCTTTTCCTTTTCTTTTCTCCCTCCAACGCCCTTTAACCTCTTTTGTTCTTCTGTTGTCCTTCTCTATTATGCCTTTTACTCCCTTCACTGGTTAAGCCTTTAAGGAAAAAAAAAAACTGGTTTCCCCTACTATCTAAAAGTAACACATTCTTATGTACCTTTCCATGAGCAGAAATGCTGTAAAGAAGCAATTACCATTCAATTAAATGGTCTGAATATTCCCAGACCCCAATGGGAACCTACCAAACTATAACAAATAATGCACACACCTAAAATCACACTCATATGTCATAAAAGCAGGTATGCTTTGATAAAGGCAACCTGAGAAAGGACTTCTGGGATGGCTTTGGTAGGGCAGCGGCAGGGGTGGGGGCCTGGGGAGCTGCTGCTTCTAGAATGGCCCCTGCGAATCCCATGCAGATATGCTGTGATTCCACCTTTATTATTCCCTTCAGATGTCTTTTGATTAGCAAAAACAGGTTTTAATGTAAGTCTTTTATAAAAGTGAAGTGGCCGAAGACTTGCCTAAAGCAAAGGATACCTGTAATGGAATACCTTCATGCAGTGGAGTTTTTTTTTTTTATAATAAGATCATTCCTCTCCTTTCAGCTAATGAATGGGTGCTGATTAAATGCCTAGAGATGGAGCCTCCTGCAGTCGTCCAGTCCCAGTCATTCCCTCCTCACTTGGGAATGAGGCTGTTGGTTCCAAACCAGGCACCCACCATCCCTCAGTGACTGTGGACCATTCACATCACTGCCGCGCCTCCATTTCCTCAAAGTGTAAAATGTCAGAATTTCCCTCAGAAAGCCTGTTTGGGTTTCAAGGTGGAGGGAGGCTGGCAAACAGCTGGTGCCAAGTGGCAAATCAGGAAGCCAAAGATCAAGACCTGCAGCCCTGAGGTGCTGGAGGCCTGACCTACACTCTTCCCGAGATAAGGCTTTCTTTAAATAGGGTTTTCTGCTTGCAAACCTAACACAAGCCCGTTATTCCTGGGTTACTATTTTATGTTATTAAATTCTCTTCTTCATCGTTCAGTGGTAGCATAGCATTTGATTATAGGAAAACTCTGTAAACATTTTAAATAAAATCTTACAATGTTTGACTTTTTACTTGCAACATCCTTTCTCTTTCTCTTTTGCTAAAGGGACAAGCAATATCATCTCTGCCTTCTGGGTGGAAATAAAAGCAAATCAAGGCTTTCAGTTTCAGTTACAGTGCTAGAAATGCAATTTAGAAATATACACCCCCAAAAAAAGGACGGGGCTGGTATGATTTCTTGAAGTTCACAAATGGCTGCTTCAAGGCACCACCTCTCACCTCTGATTGGCTGTTCTCGGCAGGTGGGCAATTCCCCATCAGGCAGCAACTGGCAACTTCCTCCAGGTTTAGTGACCCTCCTTGATTGACAAGCCCCACCAGGGCCACATGGAGAGTGGGGGTTAGGGAAGTTCCCCTAAACGATGAGAAATATGACCTCATGATAGATCAAAACAAAAGCAAGACCAAATCACCTGGAAAGCCATCAACTCCCCAAGAGGATTTTTTCTTTAACATATTAGGATTTTATCCAAAGGGACTTTATTAGGAAACTATGAGGTGCTCAATACTGGCTATGGTGCTCTGCTAGAGACATGGCGTTCATAGTGCCCTGCGTTTCTAAAATTCTTTATAACATTACCAGCGAAAAATTGATCTCACATGCATGTCTTAATCCTTACAGCCCCCCAGTATTTGGGGCTCAATTTTATGCATGACAAAGTAAATAATGCCCTCCTATACCAAGTCACTCTGACTCATTCAAGGTCCAGTGACTGAGATGGGAACACAAGATTACCTTCCCCAAATCTTAGTGTTTCATCATCACCTCATATGATACAAGAGACCATGTGGAAAATCAGAGAAAAAAATAAATATAACCCCTGCCTTCAAGGACCTCCTTCCTATACTTGACATCAGATTGCAAATTCGAGACAGTATATAACAGGTGTCCTTAAGTATTTCTTCCTGAGGGAGCAGAGCCTCTGAGGAGGTTCTGATTAGTTAGACACTCTGGAGGAGAGCCTTGCAAGATGCAGGGAGAAGGTGAGGACAGGGAAGCCCAGGTACACGAGCGGTCATTTGCTAGAGTTCTTCCAAAGACTTCCATAAGAAATGAGTGTGTAAGTGTGTGTGTGTGTGTGTGTGTGTGTAGTGGAGGGAGGGGGTAGTTAAAAATGGAAATGTATGA
The DNA here is from genome assembly GCF_000260355.1 of Condylura cristata. Taxonomy (NCBI): domain Eukaryota; kingdom Metazoa; phylum Chordata; class Mammalia; order Eulipotyphla; family Talpidae; genus Condylura; species Condylura cristata. The sequence goes on along the minus strand of NW_004567118.1, from coordinate 27,221,197 downwards.
GCCACTGTATCTAAATTATTGACATAGATTAATAGATTTATTTAATTCCCCCAACCATTCTATGAAATGAGTCCCATTATTATATCCAGTGCACAAAAGAAGAAACTGAAGCATTGATAGGTTTGAGCAGTCTGTTATAGGCCAGATCTGCTCGCACCACAGAGGTCCCTGTGCTCTTAATGACTGTATCATACTGCCTGTAGGTGATGCTCCAACTCCTTCAACCTCCTTACAGTTGAAAAGAGATCTTCATAGCCCAGCGATTTGGGGAACGTTCCCTGGAGAAATGATTCATACAAGTGAGGCCACATCAACCCCAACAGGGGCCCCTCACACCCCCTTACCTGGAACCCACCTTCATACACTTCCTCGGAACCTCCTACCCTGAATCTTATATATCATCAAGTCTTCAAAACAGGAAACAAACAGCTATCTAAAAAGTCGTCCCTTTCTTTACCTCCCACCCCCCCAACACTTTCCCTTTTGCTCTCCATGTCTCACGCTCGCCCCGAAACTATGCTCTATTCATGAAGCAAAGTGCCTGTCTTCCTTATCCATAGGAAAGTAACTGGTAAGCTTCAAATAGTCATGTTGTGACAGGTGACTAGCTCCAAACAGATGGCCTCACTTGGTCCCACGCAACCTCAGCGGTGGATGTGGCTCAAGGCCGCCCACCCACTGCCTCCTCCCTGGTGGCCCTACTGAGCTCTCCTCTCCACACCCACCCTCACTGTCTCATTTCCTGGTCAGAGATGGCCTTTGAGACTGTATCAGAGAGCCTGAAATTGAAATGTCAAAGCAATAATTCCTGACCCTAGTTACCCACTAGAAATAACCAGGGAGCTTTAAAAATATGCTAATGCTTAGACCCAATCTCCAGGGAAGCTGGTTTAATTCACAGGGCCCCAGCAATGGTATTTTATTTAAATTTTATATATATATATATATATATATAACATCATTCTTCATTTGCACCTTTTTTCATCTCAGTTGTGATCCCCATGGACTTCCCACCATCACTTCACCCATGTACCATCACCACATAGTCCTGTGTGCTTTTCCCGCCCCAGTTTGGATGGAGCTGAAAGGGATCATGCTTAATGAAATAAGCCAGAAAGAAATGGAAAAATACCGGATGGTTTCACTCACAGCAGAAGTGTAAAGGATCGGGGGGGAAAAAAGACACACACACACACACACACACACACACACATATAGTAATTGTGATAAAGTAAAAATGAACATCAACTAACACTATAAACCACTATAAACATTCTATGGAAGGAGAGGAGAGCAATGGTATTTTTAAAATAACAAGTCACATGAATAGATGCCAATGGCTACATGGCTACTCTGAGTGGGGCATAATTTTTTTATTATAATAGCTTATTTTTATATCATTTTGTGCTTTTTTCCATCTCAGCTGTAATCTCTTTGGGCTTCCCACCCATTTTTTTTTAATCCCATTCCCTACTGCTCCCCTGTAAAATGTCTCTGGGTATATAGTTGTTTATTATTATTATATTTTCTCCCCTGGTTCTTTATGCTCCTACTATGCATGAAACCATCAGTATTTTTATTTTTCTTTCTGGCTTATTTCACTGAGCATGATCCCTTCCAGCTTCATCCATGTTGCTGCAAAAGGCATGAGATTATCTTTTTGATTGCTAAGTAATAGTCCGTTGTGTATATGTACTTCATCTTTTTAATCCAGTCATCTACTTTTGGGCATTTGGGTTGGTTCCATGTCTTTCTTATTGTAAATAAAGCAGCAATAAACATGGGAGTGTAGGTATCTTTTTGAATCAGTTATTTGTGTCCTTTGGGTAAATACCTAGGAGTAGGATTGCTGGGTCATATAGAAACTCCATTTATTGCAAACTAGTACAAACAACCACAATGGAAAACTGGAGGTTTCTAAAACTGCTAAAAATGGGGCATAATTTTTAATATGAAACAGGTATTATAATGGTCCACTTCTAGATGAGAAACTTGAAACACTGAGAGGTCACAGCAAGTCAGTAGCAGGAGAATGCAGCACACTGGCTCCAGCGTCTACACTCTGAACGCTATTGGTCGCAGTCACCACAAACACCACATCACATGAACTAAGTTCCCAGGGAACCTCTTGTCCTTCCATCAGCAACGGCTCATGGCAGAGTCTAAGTGCTGGTGCTGGCAAAGAACTAGGCACAAAAATTTGTGCATCTTTCCTGTATGTGTATAACTTTCATAATAAAGACACTGAGGTTTTCAATGACAAAGATCTATATTTTAAAATAAACATTTTTTCCAAAAAATAAAATTCTAAGAGTAGTTCCTACTTTAGCAAACCTCTTTTATGTTAACCTTAATAGAAGACAAT